>NC_089833.1:7008899-7159157 GCF_035046505.1 Tiliqua scincoides | reverse complement strand
TAGGTCTTCTGTACATGTGGAGCCCTCACTGAACATCATAGATTTCACACAGGGGAGAAGTACTATGAATGCGCAGAGTGTGGAACGAGCTTCATTCGACAGGGAGACCTCACTAGACATCAATTAACTCACACAGGGGAGAAGCCGTATGAATGCTTGGAGTGTGGAAATAGCTTCAGTCAGAGTGGAAGTCTCACTTCACATCAGAGAATTCACACAGGAGAGAAGCCATATAAATGCTAGGAGTGTGGAAAGAGCTTCAGTCGGAGCGGAAATCTCCATCGACATCAATGAACTCACACAGGGGAAATGCCATAGAAATGCTTGGAGTGTGGAAAGAGCTTCAGACGGCAGGATCATCTTACAGCACATGAATGAACTCACACAGGGGAGAAGCCGTATGAATGCTTGGAGTGTAGAAAGAGCTTCGGTCGCAGTGGAAGTCTCACTTTATATCAGAGAATTCACACAGGACAGAAGCTGTATAAATGCACAGAGTGTGGAAAGAGCTCCATTCAGCAGGGATACCTCACTAAACATCAGCGAACTCACACCAGAGTGGAACCATATAAATGCTAGGCATGTGAAAAGATCTTAGGTTGGAGTGAACACCTCACTTTCCATCAGGGAGCTCACATGGGGAGAAGCCAGATCTTGACTTGGAGTGTGGAAAGATGTTCAGTGTGAGCCTACATCTCCCTAGACATCAAAGTATCTGCACAGTAGAGAAATGATAGAACAACTGAGAAGTGAGAAGGAGCAACAAGCATGCCGTACATTTCATATTCCATTTATTTCACAGGAATCTAATCCTGCGGTGGATGAGCTGCAGCTGTGATGGGCAACAGAGCTTCAGGTGACATGTCCTCCTTCTGCCCTGGTTCCCTAGTTGTTCTCAAACATGTTAGCACCAGGACCCACTTTTTGAACAACAATCTATCAGGACTCACTAGAAGTGATGTAATTATCATGGAAGTTTTGTCCTGTCTGGAAGTGGCATCATCAAGGAGGAACATTTTTAACGCCACCCCCCCCCCCCCATACAGCAAAGTCAAATCTAATTAAGAAAATCAAAAGTTCGGATAAGGTATAAGTTTAAAAAAATTATATAAAATAAAGAAGTCTGCCAACTTTCCCACCCAATTATTGGTAAAAAATAATTCCCGAAACATCCCAATGGCTACAATCCCCCCCCAACTAGCACTGTTAAAAGGATATACAGAGCAGCCTGTTAAATGGACAGATCTGTCACATTTCCTCAAATGCATCACATAGCATGGTAGCATCAAGTGTGATACATTAAAGGTAAAGAGAGATAGGAGCAGTATAGTCTCCTATACTGGAGGTCTGGTTTAGAGGGTAGAGCCTCCATTTGCCTGAAGATAACATCCACAAGGTCACCAGTTCGAGGCCACCGGCACCGCGCGACCTTGAAGCAGCTGACAAGTTGAAGCCGAGCTATTCCATCTGCTCTGAGCGTGGGAGGATGGAGGCCAGAATGTGAAACCAGATCGGAATGAAACACCTGAATGTTGTGGTTCTTGAAAGAAAGAACCTTCTTTCATTTGTAAAAATCCCTACGGGGATTTAAATAAGCCTGCCTATGTAAACCGCCTTGAATAAAGTCTTGAATAAAGACCAAGAAAGGTGGTATATAAATACCTATATTATTATAATATTATTATTATTATAGTTGAGAACGCTGCTTTGTTTTAGAACTGCATCACTGCCTTTAGAAGATGTGCAACTTTCTCCTTTTGTGTAATAAACCAGAAATATAGTTTTGGTTTGGTCTTGCGTTTGGTCTTGAGAACTAAGGGATGGGAGATATGCAGCCTAGCTGGTTTGCCTTGCAGAAGTCCAGAGCCTTGAGGCTTGGGCCCCTAAGGGAGAGGGAGCCCAGAGAGTGCAAGATGCCCTGTAGCCTGTAGGTCCTCGGAGTCGCTGAGCTGAGGAGGTGGCGTAATCAGGCCGGTGGCAGTCCTACCAAGATTCAGCACTTGTTTCAGTTTATCTGGCTAAGAATAATAACTAATAATAACTTTATTTTTACCCTGCCTTTCTCCCCAAAGGGACTCAAGGCGGCTTACAACAGTTTAAAAAACATAATTTAAAACAAATAAAAACATATTAACACATTTCATAAAAACAGCAGTCACATAAAAAATAGGTAAAAAGAGCATGGACTGGACGTCTTGCCCCCTTGAGATTGCAACAAACGGAAGAACTGCTAAGATCCATAGGCCTGCCACTTAAGCTGAGGTCGCTTCCCTTGGGTGCCTTGTTTACCCAGGAACTAAACTGGGCCCATAAGCCCCTGGACCGCTGTGAGTTTGGGACAGTGGGGTCAACAACATCCATCGGCTCAGGTGGCTGGGTTGAGGGCTGGACGCATATGTCAGGCTGCATTGGTGCTGGAAAGTTGGATAGCATTGGGCCCTTAGTTATTCACCATTAACCATAGTGTGAGAACTTTAGAAGTCATCTTTTCTTATGGGGCTGGGCCCAAATGAGACCTTCCTAGGAAAGCAATTTTGAGGAGGCACATTCTCAACTGGAAAGCCTCTTTTTTCAAATAAGCAGCCCAGGGGAGGGAGGGACAGAGGGGAGGAGGAAACCCTTTCCTGTGAAGCCATTTTTCCTGCTGAGGTTGCCCCACAATTGGCTAGTTGTGGCTCTTGCAAACAGCCTTATTAAGGTTGAAGGTACAATGTTGATACTATCTTGTGTGATGAAGCTACTTTTAATACTCCCTGACTGTTTGTGGTGGGCCCGGGGCAGGGGAGCAAAGCACCAACGTTCTGGATGATTGTCATGTGGCATCCACTTCAGACAGTACAGTGCAGGGGTTGGGGTGTCAACCAAGGGGCCCTGGGGTTCAAATCCCCCCCCAGCCAGATGCTCAGCAGCTCCTCTTCGCTGCTTCTGCTCCTGCAGCCCTCCCCATCCACCATAATGGAAGCTCCTCTGCCCCGGAGCATTCTGGGACTTGTAGTCTGCCTCTCTGGTCACCCTTACCTGTCTCCAAGGCTTCCCAAGATCCTGCATTGGGGGGGGGGGAATTGGGCAAGCACTCCCTGGGTTTTTTAAAGCAATCCTCTGTTGCTACCACACCTGCCCCTTTGTGTGTATGTGTGTGTGTGAGAGAGAGAGATAGAGAGAGTTCCACCCCATCTCCACCTTGCTGCAGGTGTTCTGGCTACAGAGATTTTTTGCCCCCCCTTCCCCACTTCAGCCTCTTTGCAGGCTCAGTGGCTCCAGGAACGTTACTGTTCCTTGCAAGGGGAATATCTTCCAGGGCTCCAGACACCTGGAGAGGGACACCATCACAGGGCGAAAGAGGCCAAGGTGTGTGTGACTTTCAGTTCCCCCCACCCCTTCTTGTTGAGACAAATCCACATAAATCCATGGATAAATAGGTTGCACCTGTACATCTCTTAATAATGATATTTATATATTTGGCCACCCCCCCTCTTCATTAACCCCGTCAATTATGTATGTAATTTTGTTATCATCCCAACCGCAGATAGTGGCCAAGACTGATGCTAAGTAGCATATACTAAGATCTTGGTATGGTGTGCAATGTAATAACATGTGGGAAAGACTTTCTGAATTTCTACTTGGGCAAACTCTATCTGCAGCTGGAATGCCTCTAGATCTGCCAAATAACTGCTCAGATGGGATGACATTCCATCTCGCTAGGGTAAACGCCCTCCGTTCTTGGGGGCATTCCAAGAAGTCAAAATATTTAGGACTCCTTCCAGGTAGAATAGCAAGATGGAGATGTACTGGAGGGCAGGTTTTGTGGGCATTGCTATAAAGGTCCTGCTGCTGGATGTGAAAGAGCCTTTGTTTCAGGGTTCTGTAGGCCTGCCCTGCGTCTAGTGTGCCTGGCAAGTCTAAGGAGAGCCCCATAGAACAGATTTTCTTACTCAAAAGAGCTAAACCTGGAAAGAGAGGAGAATCCGGTAATCAGGCTATCTTGATCTGACAGGTGATACACTCTGACCCAATATCTAAAAGTCCTAAGCCATACCAGGGTATCCACTCTGTGTTGGTCAGCTTCCAAACAAAGAGTTGCATAGGCTACGCAACATGGCACCCCTAGTATCTTACGTAAGAACATTGCCTGCTCTCTCTCAATTATGCAGTCGAAGGCCGATGACTAGACAGGGCTTCCATATAAGAGCTGGGAGATAGTTTTTGTGTTCAAGGCCAACAGTGCAGCAGGAATGTAGGAGTTACCCCTGGTGAAATGGAAACGCAAGATCGCTTGGGTCGAAACTTTGGCTAGATTTACTGCCATTTTACGATGCTTCACCCAAGAATGCTTGTGATCGAAATAGATCCCTAAATATTTAAACTCTCTTACCTGTTCAGTTACCTTCCCTTTGAAAGACCAATAGAGAAGTTTCTGAGATTTACCAAATACTACTATCTTAGGTTTATCAAAATTTATGTGCTGTAAAATAGAAATAGAAATTTAGAAAAGCTCATTTTTCTTCAGGTAGTCAATACAGCCAGTTATCAAACGTTTCAGACCTGCCCTCGAAGTAGACAGTAAAACCATATCATCAGCATAGAGTAAGAGCTGGATATGATTGGGGCCTAATTTAGGGTGGTGAGCATTGATCTCTTTAAGATGAGTATTGAAAATACCAATACACAATGGCACAACTGTGCACCAAGATGACCGGTGTTTTGCGGCCCCACTGGGGTGTGTTGCCATGCTTGGGTCACAGCCCAAAGAGTGCCCAGCCAGGCCCCCCTAACTTAGTTAAGTGGGTGAACCAGGAAGGAGAGAGGGCTGTGAAGCAAGCCCAGGCATGGCAGCAGTCAGTGGCCTTGAGAAGGGAAGTGGGGCAGGGGAGCCCCACGGCAGTCCTAGGCAGAAGGGGTGCAAAGTGCAGCCCCCCACTGTTCCTGGCAGTGCTTTTTCTAGTACACCTCACATGCCCACATAAGGAGAGAATCAGTCATGTGGAGGAATCCAAACTCAGGACGCATCCCTGTAATCATCCTCTACGAGAGGACGACTTGAGGGGCACCAAAGTCTGAAATGAAACAGGAAGTTTCAACGGGAACTTGTGGAATTATCAGACTTACTGTGGTGTAACGGGGGGATGGTGGAACAGTGGTGGGATACACACAGCAGTGGGGATTGGCAGAGAAGGCCTCTGCTGTTTCCTAACCTCCTTCCCTGCCCTGCAAGCTTTGCACAGAACTTCCAAGAAGCCACACTGGACAAGTTGTGGCTTTAGCTGGTGCAAGGGAACAAATGTCCCCTTACCCCAAGTAGACTCACAGCTGCTCCTGGATTCCCAGGTGGTGGCTGTGGCTAGGGGGGCCTTCAAGCAGCTTCGGCTGGTGCGCCAGCTGCGGCCGTACTTGGATCGTGCAGACCTGGCCACGGTGATCCATGCTACGGTGACATGGATCACCGTGGAAACCCAAGGAAACCCTGGAGAATCAAGAAACTTGATTAGGAGAGGATTTGTGCGATCATGGAAAAATGGGTTTCAGGCCAGAAAAACGATGACCCCGGGATTATCAAAAATTTTGGTGGAAATAAAATATTTTGCGATGAAACATTTTGGTGTAGCAGGAGCATTGCTTGTCACTTAAGGAAACCCTGGAGCATCAAGAAACTTGATTGGGAGAGGATTTGTTCGATCCTGGAAAAATGGGTTTCAGGCCAGAAAAACGATGACCCCGGGGTCATCAAAAATTTTGGTGGAAAAAAAATATTTTCCCTAGGCACAGTTTGGTGTAGCAGGAGCATTGCTTGTCACCCATGGAAATCCTGGAGCATCATGAAACTTGATTGGGAGTGGATTTGTTCGATCCTGGAAAAATTGGCTTCAGGCCAGAAAAATTTTGGTGGAAAAAAAATATTTTGCGATGAAACATTTTGGTGTAGCAGGAGCATTGCTTGTCACCTAAGGAAACCCTGGAGCATCAAGAAACTTGATTGGGAGAGGATTTGTGCGATCATGGAAAAATGGGTTTCAGGCCAGAAAAACGATGACCCCGGGGTTATCAAAAATTTTGGTGCAAATAAAATATTTTGCGATGAAACATTTTGGTGTAGCAGGAGCATTGCTTGTCACATAAGGAAACCCTGGAGCATCAAGAAACTTGATTGGGAGAGGATTTGTGCGATCCTTGAAATATGGGTTTCAGGCCAGAAAAACGATGACCCCGGGGTCATCAAAAATTTTGGTGGAAAAAAAATATTTTCCCTAGGCACAGTTTGGTGCAGCAGGAGCATTGCTTGTCACCTAAAGAAACCCTGGAGCATCAAGAAACTTGATTGGGAGAGGATTTGTGCGATCCTTGAAATATGGGTTTCAGGCCAGAAAAACGATGACCCTGGGGTCATCAAAAATTTTGGTGGAAAAAAAATATTTTCCCTAGGCACAGTTTGGTGTAGCAGGAGCATTGCTTGTCACCCATGGAAATCCTGGAGCATCATGAAACTTGATTGGGAGTGGATTTGTTCGATCCTGGAAAAATTGGCTTCAGGCCAGAAAAATTTTGGTGGAAAAAAAATATTTTCCCTAGGCACAGTTTGGTGTAGCAGGAGCATTGCTTGTCAACTAAAGAATACCTGGAGCATCAAGAAACTTGACTGGGAGAGGATGTGTGCGATCCTGGAAAAATGGGCTTCAGGCCAGAAAAACGATGACCCCAGGGTCATCAAAATTTTTGGTGGAAAAAAAATATTTTCCCTAGGCACAACTTAATGAAGCAGGAGCATTGCTTGTCACCCAAGGAAACTCTGGAGCATCAAGAAACTTCATTGGGGAAGATTTGTGCGATCCTGGAAAATTGGGTTTCAGGCCAGGAAATTCCTCCTGGAATTTTGAAGGAAAAAATTTTGGAGGAAAAAAAATATTTTGCGATGAAACATTTTGGTGTAGCAGGAGCATTGCTTGTCACATAAGGAAACCCTGGAGCATCAAGAAACTTGATTGGGAGAGGATTTCTGCGATCCTGGAAAAATGGGTTTCAGGCCAGAAAAACGATGACCCCGGGGTCATCAAAAATTTTGGTGGAAAAAAAATATTTTCCCTAGGCACAGTTTGGTGTAGCAGGAGCATTGCTTGTCACCCATGGAAATCCTGGAGCATCATGAAACTTGATTGGGAGTGGATTTGTTCGATCCTGGAAAAATTGGCTTCAGGCCAGAAAAATTTTGGTGGAAAAAAAATATTTTGCGATGAAACATTTTGGTGTAGCAGGAGCATTGCTTGTCACCTAAGGAAACCCTGGAGCATCAAGAAACTTGATTGGGAGAGGATTTGTGCGATCATGGAAAAATGGGTTTCAGGCCAGAAAAACGATGACCCCGGGGTTATCAAAAATTTTGGTGCAAATAAAATATTTTGCGATGAAACATTTTGGTGTAGCAGGAGCATTGCTTGTCACATAAGGAAACCCTGGAGCATCAAGAAACTTGATTGGGAGAGGATTTGTGCGATCCTTGAAATATGGGTTTCAGGCCAGAAAAACGATGACCCCGGGGTCATCAAAAATTTTGGTGGAAAAAAAATATTTTCCCTAGGCACAGTTTGGTGCAGCAGGAGCATTGCTTGTCACCTAAAGAAACCCTGGAGCATCAAGAAACTTGATTGGGAGAGGATTTGTGCGATCCTTGAAATATGGGTTTCAGGCCAGAAAAACGATGACCCTGGGGTCATCAAAAATTTTGGTGGAAAAAAAATATTTTCCCTAGGCACAGTTTGGTGTAGCAGGAGCATTGCTTGTCACCCATGGAAATCCTGGAGCATCATGAAACTTGATTGGGAGTGGATTTGTTCGATCCTGGAAAAATTGGCTTCAGGCCAGAAAAATTTTGGTGGAAAAAAAATATTTTCCCTAGGCACAGTTTGGTGTAGCAGGAGCATTGCTTGTCAACTAAAGAATACCTGGAGCATCAAGAAACTTGACTGGGAGAGGATGTGTGCGATCCTGGAAAAATGGGCTTCAGGCCAGAAAAACGATGACCCCAGGGTCATCAAAATTTTTGGTGGAAAAAAAATATTTTCCCTAGGCACAACTTAATGAAGCAGGAGCATTGCTTGTCACCCAAGGAAACTCTGGAGCATCAAGAAACTTCATTGGGGAAGATTTGTGCGATCCTGGAAAATTGGGTTTCAGGCCAGGAAATTCCTCCTGGAATTTTGAAGGAAAAAATTTTGGAGGAAAAAAAATATTTTGCGATGAAACATTTTGGTGTAGCAGGAGCATTGCTTGTCACATAAGGAAACCCTGGAGCATCAAGAAACTTGATTGGGAGAGGATTTCTGCGATCCTGGAAAAATGGGTTTCAGGCCAGAAAAACGATGACCCCCGGGTCATCAAAAATTTTGGTGGAAAAAAAATATTTTGGGATGAAACATTTTGGTGTAGCAGGAGCATTGCTTGTCACCCAAGGAAACTCTGGAGCATCAAGAAACTTGATTGGGAGAGGATTTGTTCGATCCTGGAAAATTCGGTTTCAGGCCAGAAAAACGATGACCCCGGGGTCATCAAAAATTTTGGAGGAAAAAAAATATTTTCCCTAGGCACAGTTTGGTGTAGCAGGAGCATTGCTTGTCACCCATGAAAACCCTGGAAGATCAGGAAACTTGATTGGGAGAGGATTTGTGCGATCCTGGAAAAATGGGTTTCAGGCCAGAAAAACGATGATCCCGGGGTCATCAAAAATTTTGGTGGAAAAAAACTATTTTGCGATGAAACATTTTGGTGTAGCAGGAGCATTGCTTGTCACCTAAGGAAACCCTGGAGCATCAAGAAACTTGATTGGGAGAGGATTTCTGCAATCCTGGAAAAATGGGTTTCAGGCCAGAAAAACGATGACCCCGGGGTTATCAAAAATTTTGGTGAAAAAAAAATATTTTGCCTAGAAACATTTTGGTGTAGCAGGAGCATTGCTTGTCACTTAAGGAAACCCTGGAGCATCAAAAAACTTGATTGGGAGAGGATTTGTGCGATCCTTGAAATATGGGTTTCAGGCCAGAAAAACGATGACCCCGGGGTCATCAAAAATTTTGGTGGAAAAAAAATATTTTCCCTAGGCACAGTTTGGTGCAGCAGGAGCATCGCTTGTCACCTAAAGAAACCCTGGAGCATCAAGAAACTTGATTGGGAGAGGATTTGTGCGATCCTTGAAATATGGGTTTCAGGCCAGAAAAACGATGACCCCGGGGTCATCAAAAATTTTGGTGGAAAAAAAATATTTTCCCTAGGCACAGTTTGGTGTAGCAGGAGCATTGATTGTCACCCATGGAAATCCTGGAGCATCATGAAACTTGATTGGGAGTGGATTTGTTCGATCCTGGAAAAATTGGCTTCAGGCCAGAATAATTTTGGTGGAAAAAAAATATTTTGCCTAGAAACATTTTGGTGTAGCAGGAGCATTGCTTGTTACACAAGGAAACCCTGGAGCATCAAAAAACTTGATTGGGAGAGGATTTCTGCGATCCTGGAAAAATGGGTTTCAGGCCAGAAAAACGATGACCCCGGAGTCATCAAAAATTATGGTGGAAAAAAAATATTTTCCATAGGCACAGTTTTGTGTAGCAGGAGCATTGCTTGTCACCCATGGAAATCCTGGAGCATCAAGAAACTTGATTGGGAGTGGATTTGTTCGATCCTGGAAAAATGGGCTTCAGGCCAGAAAAACGATGACCCCGGGGTCATCAAAAATTTTGGTGGAAAAAAAATATTTTCCCTAGGCACAGTTTGGTGTAGCAGGAGCATTGCTTGTCAACTAAAGAATACCTGGAGCATCAAGAAACTTGACTGGGAGAGGATGTGTGCGATCCTGGAAAAATGGGCTTCAGGCCAGAAAAATGATGACCCCGGGGTCATCAAAATTTTTGGTGGAAAAAAAATATTTTCCCTAGGCACAGTTTGGTGTAGCAGGAGCATTGCTTGTCACCCAAGGAAACTCTGGAGCATCAAGAAACTTCATTGGGGAAGATTTGTGCGATCCTGGAAAATTGGGTTTCAGGCCAGGAAATTCCTCCTGGAATTTTGGAGGAAAAAGTTTTGGAGGAAAAAAAATATTTTGCGATGAAACATTTTGGTGTAGCAGGAGCATTGCTTGTCACATAAGGAAACCCTGGAGCATCAAGAAACTTGATTGGGAGAGGATTTGTGCGATCCTGGAAAAATGGGGTTCAGGCCAGAAAAACGATGACCCCGGGGTCATCAAAAATTTTGGTGGAAAAAAAATATTTTGCTAGAAACATTTTGGTGTAGCAGAAGCATTGCTTGTTACCCAAGGAAACCCTGGAGCATCAAAAAACTTGATTGGGAGAGGATTTCTGCGATACTGGAAAAATGGGTTTCAGGCCAGAAAAACGATGACCCCGGGGTCATCAAAAATTTTGGTGGAAAACAAATATTTTGGGATGAAACATTTTGGTGTAGCAGGAGCATTGCTTGTCACCCAAGGAAACTCTGGAGCATCAAGAAACTTGATTGGGAGAGGATTTGTTCGATCCTGGAAAATTCGGTTTCAGGCCAGAAAAACGATGACCCCGGGGTCATCAAAAATTTTGGAGGAAAAAAAATATTTTCCCTAGGCACAGTTTGGTGTAGCAGGAGCATTGCTTGTCACCCATGAAAACCCTGGAGGATCAGGAAACTTGATTGGGAGAGGATTTGTGCGATCCTGGAAAAATGGGTTTCAGGCCAGAAAAACGATGATCCCGGGGTCATCAAAAATTTTGGTGGAAAAAAAATATTTTGCGATGAAACATTTTGGTGTAGCAGGAGCAATGTTTGTCACCTAAGGAAACCCTGGAGCATCAAGAAACGTGATTGGGAGACGATTTGTGCGATTCTTGAAAAATGGGTTTCAGGCCAGAAAAACGATGACCCCGGGGTCATCAAAAATTTTGGTGGAAAAAAAATATTTTGCGATGAAACTTTTTGGTGTAGCAGGAACATAGTTTGTCACCTAAGGAAACCCTGGAGCATCAAGAAACTTGATTGGGAGAGGATTTTTGCGATCCTGGAAAATTGGGTATCAAGCCAGAAAAACGATGACCCCGGGGTCATCAAAAATTTTGGTGGAAAAAAAATATTTTCCCTAGGCACAGTTTGGTGTAGCAGGAGCATTGCTTGTCACCAATGAAAACCCTGGAGAATCAAGAAACTTGATTGGGAGAGGATTTGTGCGATCCTGGAAAAATGGGGTTCAGGCCAGAAAAACAATGACCCCGGAGTCTTCAAAAATTTTGGTGGAAAAAAAATATTTTGCCTAGAAACATTTTGGTGTAGCAGGAGCAATGCTTGTTACCCAAGGAAATCCTGGAGCATCAAAAAACATGATTGGGAGAGGATTTCTGCGATCCTGGAAAAATGGTTTTCAGGCCAGAAAAACGATGACCCCGGGGTCATCAAAAATTTTGGTGGAAAAAAAATATTTTGCGATGAAACATTTTGGTGTAGCAGAGGCATTGTTTGTCACATAAGGAAACCCTGGAGCATCAAGAAACTTGATTGGGAGAGGATTTTTGCGATCCTGGAAAAATGGGCTTCAGGCCAGAAAAACGATGACCCCGGAGTCATCAAAAATTTTGGTGGAAAAAAAATATTTTCCCTAGGCACAGTTTGGAGTAGCAGGAGCATTGCTTGTCAACTAAAGAATACCTGGAGCATCAAGAAACTTGACTGGGAGAGGATTTGTGCGATCCTGGAAAAATGGGCTTCAGGCCAGAAAAACGATGACCCCGGGGTCATCAAAAATTATGGTGGAAAAAAAATATTTTCCATTGGCCCAGTTTTGTGTAGAAGGAGCATTGCTTGTCACCCATGGAAATCCTGGAGCATCAAGAAACTTGATTGGGAGTGGATTTGTTCGATCCTGGAAAAATGGGCTTCAGGCCAGAAAAACGATGACCCCGGGGTCATCAAAAATTTTGGTGGAAAAAAAATATTTTGCGATGAAACATTTTGGTGTAGCAGAGGCATTGCTTGTCACATAAGGAAACCCTGGAGCATCAAGAAACTTGATTGGGAGAGGATTTGTGCGATCCTGGAAAAATGGGCTTCAGGCCAGAAAAACGATGACCCCGGGGTCATCAAAAATTTTGGGGGAAAAAAAATATTTTCCCTAGGCACAGTTTGGTGTAGCAGGAGCATTGCTTGTCACCCATGAAAACCCTGGAGGATCAGGAAACTTGATTGGGAGAGGATTTGTGCGATCCTGGAAAAATGGGTTTCAGGCCAGAAAAACGATGATGCCGGGGTCATCAAAAATTTTGGTGGAAAAAAAATATTTTGCGATGAAACATTTTGGTGTAGCAGGAGCATTGCTTGTCACCCAAGGAAACCCTGGAGCATCAAGAAACTTGATTGGGAGAGGATTTCTGCAATCCTGGAAAAATGGGTTTCAGGCCAGAAAAACGATGACCCCGGGGTTATCAAAAATTTTGGAGAAAAAAATATATTTTGCCTAGAAACATTTTGGTGTAGCAGGAGCATTGCTTGTTACACAAGGAAACCCTGGAGCATCAAAAAACTTGATTGGGAGAGGATTTGTGCGATCATGGAAAAATGGGCTTCAGGCCAGAAAAACGATGACCCCGGGGTCATCAAAAATTTTGGTGGAAAAAAAATATTTTCCCTAGGCACAGTTTGGTGTAGCAGGAGCATTGCTTGTCAACTAAAGAATACCTGGAGCATCAAGAAACTTGACTGGGAGAGAATGTGTGCGATCCTGGAAAAATGGGCTTCAGGCCAGAAAAATGATGACCCCGGGGTCATCAAAATTTTTGGTGGAAAAAAAATATTTTCCCTAGGCACAGTTTGGTGTAGCAGGAGCATTGCTTGTCACCCAAGGAAACTCTGGAGCATCAAGAAACTTCATTGGGGAAGATTTGTGCGATCCTGGAAAATTGGGTTTCAGGCCAGGAAATTCCTCCTGGAATTTTGGAGGAAAAAATTTTGGAGGAAAAAAAATATTTTGCGATGAAACATTTTGGTGTAGCAGGAGCATTGCTTGTCACATAAGGAAACCCTGGAGCATCAAGAAACTTGATTGGGAGAGGATTTGTGCGATCCTGGAAAAATGGGGTTCAGGCCAGAAAAACGATGACCCCGGGGTCATCAAAAATTTTGGTGGAAAAAAAATATTTTGCTAGAAACATTTTGGTGTAGCAGAAGCATTGCTTGTTACCCAAGGAAACCCTGGAGCATCAAAAAACTTGATTGGGAGAGGATTTCTGCGATACTGGAAAAATGGGTTTCAGGCCAGAAAAACGATGACCCCGGGGTCATCAAAAATTTTGGTGGAAAACAAATATTTTGGGATGAAACATTTTGGTGTAGCAGGAGCATTGCTTGTCACCCAAGGAAACTCTGGAGCATCAAGAAACTTGATTGGGAGAGGATTTGTTCGATCCTGGAAAATTCGGTTTCAGGCCAGAAAAACGATGACCCCGGGGTCATCAAAAATTTTGGAGGAAAAAAAATATTTTCCCTAGGCACAGTTTGGTGTAGCAGGAGCATTGCTTGTCACCCATGAAAACCCTGGAGGATCAGGAAACTTGATTGGGAGAGGATTTGTGCGATCCTGGAAAAATGGGTTTCAGGCCAGAAAAACGATGATCCCGGGGTCATCAAAAATTTTGGTGGAAAAAAAATATTTTGCGATGAAACATTTTGGTGTAGCAGGAGCAATGTTTGTCACCTAAGGAAACCCTGGAGCATCAAGAAACGTGATTGGGAGACGATTTGTGCGATTCTTGAAAAATGGGTTTCAGGCCAGAAAAACGATGACCCCGGGGTCATCAAAAATTTTGGTGGAAAAAAAATATTTTGC
Source organism: Tiliqua scincoides (assembly GCF_035046505.1). Classification (NCBI taxonomy): domain Eukaryota; kingdom Metazoa; phylum Chordata; class Lepidosauria; order Squamata; family Scincidae; genus Tiliqua; species Tiliqua scincoides. The sequence continues at coordinate 7,145,314 of NC_089833.1, read as the reverse complement.
GATGAAACTTTTTGGTGTAGCAGGAACATAGTTTGTCACCTAAGGAAACCCTGGAGCATCAAGAAACTTGATTGGGAGAGGATTTTTGCGATCCTGGAAAATTGGGTATCAAGCCAGAAAAACGATGACCCCGGGGTCATCAAAAATTTTGGTGGAAAAAAAATATTTTCCCTAGGCACAGTTTGGTGTAGCAGGAGCATTGCTTGTCACATAAGGAAACCCTGGAGCATCAAGAAACTTGATTAGGAGAGGATTTGTGCGATCCTGGAAAAATGGGTTTCAGGCCAGAAAAACGATGACCCCGGGGTCATCAAAAATTATGGTGGAAAAAAAAATTTTCCATTGGCACAGTTTGGTGTAGCAGGAGCATTGCTTGTCACCAATGAAAACCCTGGAGAATCAAGAAACTTGATTGGGAGAGGATTTGTGCGATCCTGGAAAAATGGGGTTCAGGCCAGAAAAACAATGACCCCGGAGTCTTCAAAAATTTTGGTGGAAAAAAAATATTTTGCCTAGAAACATTTTGGTGTAGCAGGAGCAATGCTTGTTACCCAAGGAAATCCTGGAGCATCAAAAAACATGATTGGGAGAGGATTTCTGCGATCCTGGAAAAATGGTTTTCAGGCCAGAAAAACGATGACCCCGGGGTCATCAAAAATTTTGGTGGAAAAAAAATATTTTGCGATGAAACATTTTGGTGTAGCAGAGGCATTGTTTGTCACATAAGGAAACCCTGGAGCATCAAGAAACTTGATTGGGAGAGGATTTTTGCGATCCTGGAAAAATGGGCTTCAGGCCAGAAAAACGATGACCCCGGAGTCATCAAAAATTTTGGTGGAAAAAAAATATTTTCCCTAGGCACAGTTTGGTGTAGCAGGAGCATTGCTTGTCAACTAAAGAATACCTGGAGCATCAAGAAACTTGACTGGGAGAGGATTTGTGCGATCCTGGAAAAATGGGCTTCAGGCCAGAAAAACGATGACCCCGGGGTCATCAAAAATTATGGTGGAAAAAAAATATTTTCCATTGGCCCAGTTTTGTGTAGAAGGAGCATTGCTTGTCACCCATGGAAATCCTGGAGCATCAAGAAACTTGATTGGGAGTGGATTTGTTCGATCCTGGAAAAATGGGCTTCAGGCCAGAAAAACGATGACCCCGGGGTCATCAAGAATTTTGGTGGAAAAAAAATATTTTGCGATGAAACATTTTGGTGTAGCAGAGGCATTGCTTGTCACATAAGGAAACCCTGGAGCATCAAGAAACTTGATTGGGAGAGGATTTGTGCGATCCTGGAAAAATGGGCTTCAGGCCAGAAAAACGATGACCCCGGGGTCATCAAAAATTTTGGGGGAAAAAAAATATTTTCCCTAGGCACAGTTTGGTGTAGCAGGAGCATTGCTTGTCACCCATGAAAACCCTGGAGGATCAGGAAACTTGATTGGGAGAGGATTTCTGCGATCCTGGAAAAATGGCTTTCATGCCAGAAAAACGATGACCCCGGGGTCATCAAAAATTTTGGTGGAAAAAAAATATTTTGCGATGAAACATTTTGGTGTAGCAGAGGCATTGCTTGTCACATAAGGAAACCCTGGAGCATCAAGAAACTTGATTGGGAGAGGATTTGTGCGATCCTGGAAAAATGGGCTTCAGGCCAGAAAAACGATGACCCCGGGGTCATCAAAAATTTTGGGGGAAAAAAAATATTTTCCCTAGGCACAGTTTGGTGTAGCAGGAGCATTGCTTGTCACCCATGAAAACCCTGGAGGATCAGGAAACTTGATTGGGAGAGGATTTGTGCGATCCTGGAAAAATGGGTTTCAGGCCAGAAAAACGATGATGCCGGGGTCATCAAAAATTTTGGTGGAAAAAAAATATTTTGCGATGAAACATTTTGGTGTAGCAGGAGCATTGCTTGTCACCCAAGGAAACCCTGGAGCATCAAGAAACTTGATTGGGAGAGGATTTCTGCAATCCTGGAAAAATGGGTTTCAGGCCAGAAAAACGATGACCCCGGGGTTATCAAAAATTTTGGAGAAAAAAATATATTTTGCCTAGAAACATTTTGGTGTAGCAGGAGCATTGCTTGTTACACAAGGAAACCCTGGAGCATCAAAAAACTTGATTGGGAGAGGATTTGTGCGATCATGGAAAAATGGGCTTCAGGCCAGAAAAACGATGACCCCGGGGTCATCAAAAATTTTGGTGGAAAAAAAATATTTTCCCTAGGCACAGTTTGGTGTAGCAGGAGCATTGCTTGTCAACTAAAGAATACCTGGAGCATCAAGAAACTTGACTGGGAGAGGATGTGTGCGATCCTGGAAAAATGGGCTTCAGGCCAGAAAAATGATGACCCCGGGGTCATCAAAATTTTTGGTGGAAAAAAAATATTTTCCCTAGGCACAGTTTGGTGTAGCAGGAGCATTGCTTGTCACCCAAGGAAACTCTGGAGCATCAAGAAACTTCATTGGGGAAGATTTGTGCGATCCTGGAAAATTGGGTTTCAGGCCAGGAAATTCCTCCTGGAATTTTGGAGGAAAAAATTTTGGAGGAAAAAAAATATTTTGCGATGAAACATTTTGGTGTAGCAGGAGCATTGCTTGTCACATAAGGAAACCCTGGAGCATCAAGAAACTTGATTGGGAGAGGATTTGTGCGATCCTGGAAAAATGGGGTTCAGGCCAGAAAAACGATGACCCCGGGGTCATCAAAAATTTTGGTGGAAAAAAAATATTTTGCTAGAAACATTTTGGTGTAGCAGAAGCATTGCTTGTTACCCAAGGAAACCCTGGAGCATCAAAAAACTTGATTGGGAGAGGATTTCTGCGATACTGGAAAAATGGGTTTCAGGCCAGAAAAACGATGACCCCGGGGTCATCAAAAATTTTGGTGGAAAACAAATATTTTGGGATGAAACATTTTGGTGTAGCAGGAGCATTGCTTGTCACCCAAGGAAACTCTGGAGCATCAAGAAACTTGATTGGGAGAGGATTTGTTCGATCCTGGAAAATTCGGTTTCAGGCCAGAAAAACGATGACCCCGGGGTCATCAAAAATTTTGGAGGAAAAAAAATATTTTCCCTAGGCACAGTTTGGTGTAGCAGGAGCATTGCTTGTCACCCATGAAAACCCTGGAGGATCAGGAAACTTGATTGGGAGAGGATTTGTGCGATCCTGGAAAAATGGGTTTCAGGCCAGAAAAACGATGATCCCGGGGTCATCAAAAATTTTGGTGGAAAAAAAATATTTTGCGATGAAACATTTTGGTGTAGCAGGAGCAATGTTTGTCACCTAAGGAAACCCTGGAGCATCAAGAAACGTGATTGGGAGACGATTTGTGCGATTCTTGAAAAATGGGTTTCAGGCCAGAAAAACGATGACCCCGGGGTCATCAAAAATTTTGGTGGAAAAAAAATATTTTGCGATGAAACTTTTTGGTGTAGCAGGAACATAGTTTGTCACCTAAGGAAACCCTGGAGCATCAAGAAACTTGATTGGGAGAGGATTTTTGCGATCCTGGAAAATTGGGTATCAAGCCAGAAAAACGATGACCCCGGGGTCATCAAAAATTTTGGTGGAAAAAAAATATTTTCCCTAGGCACAGTTTGGTGTAGCAGGAGCATTGCTTGTCACATAAGGAAACCCTGGAGCATCAAGAAACTTGATTAGGAGAGGATTTGTGCGATCCTGGAAAAATTGGTTTCAGGCCAGAAAAACGATGACCCCGGGGTCATCAAAAATTATGGTGGAAAAAAAAATTTTCCATTGGCACAGTTTGGTGTAGCAGGAGCATTGCTTGTCACCAATGAAAACCCTGGAGAATCAAGAAACTTGATTGGGAGAGGATTTGTGCGATCCTGGAAAAATGGGGTTCAGGCCAGAAAAACAATGACCCCGGAGTCTTCAAAAATTTTGGTGGAAAAAAAATATTTTGCCTAGAAACATTTTGGTGTAGCAGGAGCAATGCTTGTTACCCAAGGAAATCCTGGAGCATCAAAAAACATGATTGGGAGAGGATTTCTGCGATCCTGGAAAAATGGTTTTCAGGCCAGAAAAACGATGACCCCGGGGTCATCAAAAATTTTGGTGGAAAAAAAATATTTTGCGATGAAACATTTTGGTGTAGCAGAGGCATTGTTTGTCACATAAGGAAACCCTGGAGCATCAAGAAACTTGATTGGGAGAGGATTTTTGCGATCCTGGAAAAATGGGCTTCAGGCCAGAAAAACGATGACCCCGGAGTCATCAAAAATTTTGGTGGAAAAAAAATATTTTCCCTAGGCACAGTTTGGTGTAGCAGGAGCATTGCTTGTCAACTAAAGAATACCTGGAGCATCAAGAAACTTGACTGGGAGAGGATTTGTGCGATCCTGGAAAAATGGGCTTCAGGCCAGAAAAACGATGACCCCGGGGTCATCAAAAATTATGGTGGAAAAAAAATATTTTCCATTGGCCCAGTTTTGTGTAGAAGGAGCATTGCTTGTCACCCATGGAAATCCTGGAGCATCAAGAAACTTGATTGGGAGTGGATTTGTTCGATCCTGGAAAAATGGGCTTCAGGCCAGAAAAACGATGACCCCGGGGTCATCAAGAATTTTGGTGGAAAAAAAATATTTTGCGATGAAACATTTTGGTGTAGCAGAGGCATTGCTTGTCACATAAGGAAACCCTGGAGCATCAAGAAACTTGATTGGGAGAGGATTTGTGCGATCCTGGAAAAATGGGCTTCAGGCCAGAAAAACGATGACCCCGGGGTCATCAAAAATTTTGGGGGAAAAAAAATATTTTCCCTAGGCACAGTTTGGTGTAGCAGGAGCATTGCTTGTCACCCATGAAAACCCTGGAGGATCAGGAAACTTGATTGGGAGAGGATTTGTGCGATCCTGGAAAAATGGGTTTCAGGCCAGAAAAACGATGATGCCGGGGTCATCAAAAATTTTGGTGGAAAAAAAATATTTTGCGATGAAACATTTTGGTGTAGCAGGAGCATTGCTTGTCACCTAAGGAAACCCTGGAGGATCAGGAAACTTGATTGGGAGAGGATTTCTGCAATCCTGGAAAAATGGGTTTCAGGCCAGAAAAACGATGACCCCGGGGTTATCAAAAATTTTGGAGAAAAAAATATATTTTGCCTAGAAACATTTTGGTGTAGCAGGAGCATTGCTTGTTACACAAGGAAACCCTGGAGCATCAAAAAACTTGATTGGGAGAGGATTTGTGCGATCATGGAAAAATGGGCTTCAGGCCAGAAAAACGATGACCCCGGGGTCATCAAAAATTTTGGTGGAAAAAAAATATTTTCCCTAGGCACAGTTTGGTGTAGCAGGAGCATTGCTTGTCAACTAAAGAATACCTGGAGCATCAAGAAACTTGACTGGGAGAGGATGTGTGCGATCCTGGAAAAATGGGCTTCAGGCCAGAAAAATGATGACCCCGGGGTCATCAAAATTTTTGGTGGAAAAAAAATATTTTCCCTAGGCACAGTTTGGTGTAGCAGGAGCATTGCTTGTCACCCAAGGAAACTCTGGAGCATCAAGAAACTTCATTGGGGAAGATTTGTGCGATCCTGGAAAATTGGGTTTCAGGCCAGGAAATTCCTCCTGGAATTTTGGAGGAAAAAATTTTGGAGGAAAAAAAATATTTTGCGATGAAACATTTTGGTGTAGCAGGAGCATTGCTTGTCACATAAGGAAACCCTGGAGCATCAAGAAACTTGATTGGGAGAGGATTTGTGCGATCCTGGAAAAATGGGGTTCAGGCCAGAAAAACGATGACCCCGGGGTCATCAAAAATTTTGGTGGAAAAAAAATATTTTGCTAGAAACATTTTGGTGTAGCAGAAGCATTGCTTGTTACCCAAGGAAACCCTGGAGCATCAAAAAACTTGATTGGGAGAGGATTTCTGCGATACTGGAAAAATGGGTTTCAGGCCAGAAAAACGATGACCCCGGGGTCATCAAAAATTTTGGTGGAAAACAAATATTTTGGGATGAAACATTTTGGTGTAGCAGGAGCATTGCTTGTCACCCAAGGAAACTCTGGAGCATCAAGAAACTTGATTGGGAGAGGATTTGTTCGATCCTGGAAAATTCGGTTTCAGGCCAGAAAAACGATGACCCCGGGGTCATCAAAAATTTTGGAGGAAAAAAAATATTTTCCCTAGGCACAGTTTGGTGTAGCAGGAGCATTGCTTGTCACCCATGAAAACCCTGGAGGATCAGGAAACTTGATTGGGAGAGGATTTGTGCGATCCTGGAAAAATGGGTTTCAGGCCAGAAAAACGATGATCCCGGGGTCATCAAAAATTTTGGTGGAAAAAAAATATTTTGCGATGAAACATTTTGGTGTAGCAGGAGCAATGTTTGTCACCTAAGGAAACCCTGGAGCATCAAGAAACGTGATTGGGAGACGATTTGTGCGATTCTTGAAAAATGGGTTTCAGGCCAGAAAAACGATGACCCCGGGGTCATCAAAAATTTTGGTGGAAAAAAAATATTTTGCGATGAAACTTTTTGGTGTAGCAGGAACATAGTTTGTCACCTAAGGAAACCCTGGAGCATCAAGAAACTTGATTGGGAGAGGATTTTTGCGATCCTGGAAAATTGGGTATCAAGCCAGAAAAACGATGACCCCGGGGTCATCAAAAATTTTGGTGGAAAAAAAATATTTTCCCTAGGCACAGTTTGGTGTAGCAGGAGCATTGCTTGTCACATAAGGAAACCCTGGAGCATCAAGAAACTTGATTAGGAGAGGATTTGTGCGATCCTGGAAAAATGGGTTTCAGGCCAGAAAAACGATGACCCCGGGGTCATCAAAAATTATGGTGGAAAAAAAAATTTTCCATTGGCACAGTTTGGTGTAGCAGGAGCATTGCTTGTCACCAATGAAAACCCTGGAGAATCAAGAAACTTGATTGGGAGAGGATTTGTGCGATCCTGGAAAAATGGGGTTCAGGCCAGAAAAACAATGACCCCGGAGTCTTCAAAAATTTTGGTGGAAAAAAAATATTTTGCCTAGAAACATTTTGGTGTAGCAGGAGCAATGCTTGTTACCCAAGGAAATCCTGGAGCATCAAAAAACATGATTGGGAGAGGATTTCTGCGATCCTGGAAAAATGGTTTTCAGGCCAGAAAAACGATGACCCCGGGGTCATCAAAAATTTTGGTGGAAAAAAAATATTTTGCGATGAAACATTTTGGTGTAGCAGAGGCATTGTTTGTCACATAAGGAAACCCTGGAGCATCAAGAAACTTGATTGGGAGAGGATTTTTGCGATCCTGGAAAAATGGGCTTCAGGCCAGAAAAACGATGACCCCGGAGTCATCAAAAATTTTGGTGGAAAAAAAATATTTTCCCTAGGCACAGTTTGGTGTAGCAGGAGCATTGCTTGTCAACTAAAGAATACCTGGAGCATCAAGAAACTTGACTGGGAGAGGATTTGTGCGATCCTGGAAAAATGGGCTTCAGGCCAGAAAAACGATGACCCCGGGGTCATCAAAAATTATGGTGGAAAAAAAATATTTTCCATTGGCCCAGTTTTGTGTAGAAGGAGCATTGCTTGTCACCCATGGAAATCCTGGAGCATCAAGAAACTTGATTGGGAGTGGATTTGTTCGATCCTGGAAAAATGGGCTTCAGGCCAGAAAAACGATGACCCCGGGGTCATCAAGAATTTTGGTGGAAAAAAAATATTTTGCGATGAAACATTTTGGTGTAGCAGAGGCATTGCTTGTCACATAAGGAAACCCTGGAGCATCAAGAAACTTGATTGGGAGAGGATTTGTGCGATCCTGGAAAAATGGGCTTCAGGCCAGAAAAACGATGACCCCGGGGTCATCAAAAATTTTGGGGGAAAAAAAATATTTTCCCTAGGCACAGTTTGGTGTAGCAGGAGCATTGCTTGTCACCCATGAAAACCCTGGAGGATCAGGAAACTTGATTGGGAGAGGATTTCTGCGATCCTGGAAAAATGGCTTTCATGCCAGAAAAACGATGACCCCGGGGTCATCAAAAATTTTGGAGGAAAAAAAAATTTTTCCATAGGCACAGTTTTGTGTAGCAGGAGCATTGCTTGTCACCCATGGATATCCTGGAGCATCAAGAAACTTGATTGGGAGTGGATATCTTCGATCCTGGAAAAATGGGCTTCAGGCCAGAAAAACGATGACCCCGGGGTCATCAAAAATTATGGTGGAAAAAAAATATTTTCCATTGGCACAGTTTTGTGTAGCAGGAGCATTGCTTGTCACCCATGGAAATCCTGGAGCATCAAGAAACTTGATTGGGAGTGGATTTGTTTGATCCTGGAAAAATGGGCTTCAGGCCAGAAAAACGATGACCCCGGAGTCATCAAAAATTTTGGTGGAAAAAAAATATTTTCCCTAGGCACAGTTTGGTGTAGCAGGAGCATTGCTTGTCAACTAAAGAATACCTGGAGCATCAAGAAACTTGACTGGGAGAGGATTTGTGCGATCCTGGAAAAATGGGCTTCAGGCCAGAAAAACGATGACCCTGGGGTCATCAAAAATTATGGTGGAAAAAAAATATTTTCCATTGGCACAGTTTTGTGTAGAAGGAGCATTGCTTGTCACCCATGGAAATCCTGGAGCATCAAGAAACTTGATTGGGAGTGGATTTGTTCGATCCTGGAAAAATGGGCTTCAGGCCAGAAAAACGATGACCCTGGGGTCATCAAAAATTTTGGTGGAAAAAAATATTTTGCGTTGAAACATTTTGGTGTAGCAGAGGCATTGCTTGTCACATAAGGAAACCCTGGAGCATCAAGAAACTTGATTGGGAGAGGATTTGTGCGATCCTGGAAAAATGGGCTTCAGGCCAGAAAAACGATGACCCCGGGGTCATCAAAAATTTTGGGGGAAAAAAAATATTTTCCCTAGGCACAGTTTGGTGTAGCAGGAGCATTGCTTGTCACCCATGAAAACCCTGGAGGATCAGGAAACTTGATTGGGAGAGGATTTGTGCGATCCTGGAAAAATGGGTTTCAGGCCAGAAAAACGATGATGCCGGGGTCATCAAAAATTTTGGTGGAAAAAAAATATTTTGCGATGAAACATTTTGGTGTAGCAGGAGCATTGCTTGTCACCTAAGGAAACCCTGGAGGATCAGGAAACTTGATTGGGAGAGGATTTCTGCAATCCTGGAAAAATGGGTTTCAGGCCAGAAAAACGATGACCCCGGGGTTATCAAAAATTTTGGAGAAAAAAATATATTTTGCCTAGAAACATTTTGGTGTAGCAGGAGCATTGCTTGTTACACAAGGAAACCCTGGAGCATCAAAAAACTTGATTGGGAGAGGATTTGTGCGATCATGGAAAAATGGGCTTCAGGCCAGAAAAACGATGACCCCGGGGTCATCAAAAATTTTGGTGGAAAAAAAATATTTTCCCTAGGCACAGTTTGGTGTAGCAGGAGCATTGCTTGTCAACTAAAGAATACCTGGAGCATCAAGAAACTTGACTGGGAGAGGATGTGTGCGATCCTGGAAAAATGGGCTTCAGGCCAGAAAAATGATGACCCCGGGGTCATCAAAATTTTTGGTGGAAAAAAAATATTTTCCCTAGGCACAGTTTGGTGTAGCAGGAGCATTGCTTGTCACCCAAGGAAACTCTGGAGCATCAAGAAACTTCATTGGGGAAGATTTGTGCGATCCTGGAAAATTGGGTTTCAGGCCAGGAAATTCCTCCTGGAATTTTGGAGGAAAAAATTTTGGAGGAAAAAAAATATTTTGCGATGAAACATTTTGGTGTAGCAGGAGCATTGCTTGTCACATAAGGAAACCCTGGAGCATCAAGAAACTTGATTGGGAGAGGATTTGTGCGATCCTGGAAAAATGGGGTTCAGGCCAGAAAAACGATGACCCCGGGGTCATCAAAAATTTTGGTGGAAAAAAAATATTTTGCTAGAAACATTTTGGTGTAGCAGAAGCATTGCTTGTTACCCAAGGAAACCCTGGAGCATCAAAAAACTTGATTGGGAGAGGATTTCTGCGATACTGGAAAAATGGGTTTCAGGCCAGAAAAACGATGACCCCGGGGTCATCAAAAATTTTGGTGGAAAACAAATATTTTGGGATGAAACATTTTGGTGTAGCAGGAGCATTGCTTGTCACCCAAGGAAACTCTGGAGCATCAAGAAACTTGATTGGGAGAGGATTTGTTCGATCCTGGAAAATTCGGTTTCAGGCCAGAAAAACGATGACCCCGGGGTCATCAAAAATTTTGGAGGAAAAAAAATATTTTCCCTAGGCACAGTTTGGTGTAGCAGGAGCATTGCTTGTCACCCATGAAAACCCTGGAGGATCAGGAAACTTGATTGGGAGAGGATTTGTGCGATCCTGGAAAAATGGGTTTCAGGCCAGAAAAACGATGATCCCGGGGTCATCAAAAATTTTGGTGGAAAAAAAATATTTTGCGATGAAACATTTTGGTGTAGCAGGAGCAATGTTTGTCACCTAAGGAAACCCTGGAGCATCAAGAAACGTGATTGGGAGACGATTTGTGCGATCCTTGAAAAATAGGTTTCAGGCCAGAAAAACGATGACCCCGGGGTCATCAAAAATTTTGGTGGAAAAAAATATTTTGCGTTGAAACATTTTGGTGTAGCAGAGGCATTGCTTGTCACATAAGGAAACCCTGGAGCATCAAGAAACTTGATTGGGAGAGGATTTGTGCGATCCTGGAAAAATGGGCTTCAGGCCAGAAAAACAATGACCCCGGAGTCTTCAAAAATTTTGGTGGAAAAAAAATATTTTCCCTAGGCACAGTTTGGTGTAGCAGGAGCATTGCTTGTCAACTAAAGAATACCTGGAGCATCAAGAAACTTGACTGGGAGAGGATTTGTGCGATCCTGGAAAAATGGGCTTCAGGCCAGAAAAACGATGACCCCGGGGTCATCAAAAATTATGGTGGAAAAAAAATATTTTCCATTGGCCCAGTTTTGTGTAGAAGGAGCATTGCTTGTCACCCATGGAAATCCTGGAGCATCAAGAAACTTGATTGGGAGTGGATTTGTTCGATCCTGGAAAAATGGGCTTCAGGCCAGAAAAACGATGACCCCGGGGTCATCAAAATTTTGGTGGAAAAAAAATATTTTGCGATGAAACATTTTGGTGTAGCAGAGGCATTGCTTGTCACATAAGGAAACCCTGGAGCATCAAGAAACTTGATTGGGAGAGGATTTGTGCGATCCTGGAAAAATGGGCTTCAGGCCAGAAAAACGATGACCCCGGGGTCATCAAAAATTTTGGGGGAAAAAAAATATTTTCCCTAGGCACAGTTTGGTGTAGCAGGAGCATTGCTTGTCACCCATGAAAACCCTGGAGGATCAGGAAACTTGATTGGGAGAGGATTTCTGCGATCCTGGAAAAATGGCTTTCATGCCAGAAAAACGATGACCCCGGGGTCATCAAAAATTTTGGAGGAAAAAAAATTTTTTCCATAGGCACAGTTTTGTGTAGCAGGAGCATTGCTTGTCACCCATGGATATCCTGGAGCATCAAGAAACTTGATTGGGAGTGGATATCTTCGATCCTGGAAAAATGGGCTTCAGGCCAGAAAAACGATGACCCCGGGGTCATCAAAAATTATGGTGGAAAAAAAATATTTTCCATTGGCACAGTTTTGTGTAGCAGGAGCATTGCTTGTCACCCATGGAAATCCTGGAGCATCAAGAAACTTGATTGGGAGTGGATTTGTTTGATCCTGGAAAAATGGGCTTCAGGCCAGAAAAACGATGACCCCGGAGTCATCAAAAATTTTGGTGGAAAAAAAATATTTTCCCTAGGCACAGTTTGGTGTAGCAGGAGCATTGCTTGTCAACTAAAGAATACCTGGAGCATCAAGAAACTTGACTGGGAGAGGATTTGTGCGATCCTGGAAAAATGGGCTTCAGGCCAGAAAAACGATGACCCCGGGGTCATCAAAAATTATGGTGGAAAAAAAATATTTTCCATTGGCACAGTTTTGTGTAGAAGGAGCATTGCTTGTCACCCATGGAAATCCTGGAGCATCAAGAAACTTGATTGGGAGTGGATTTGTTCGATCCTGGAAAAATGGGCTTCAGGCCAGAAAAACGATGACCCCGGGGTCATCAAAAATTTTGGTGGAAAAAAATATTTTGCGATGAAACATTTTGGTGTAGCAGAGGCATTGCTTGTCACATAAGGAAACCCTGGAGCATCAAGAAACTTGATTGGGAGAGGATTTGTGCGAACCTGGAAAAATGGGCTTCAGGCCAGAAAAACGATGACCCCGGGGTCATCAAAAATTTTGGGGGAAAAAAAATATTTTCCCTAGGCACAGATTGGTGTAGCAGGAGCATTGCTTGTCACCCATGAAAACCCTGGAGGATCAGGAAACTTGATTGGGAGAGGATTTGTGCGATCCTGGAAAAATGGGTTTCAGGCCAGAAAAACGATGATGCCGGGGTCATCAAAAATTTTGGTGGAAAAAAAATATTTTGCGATGAAACATTTTGGTGTAGCAGGAGCATTGCTTGTCACCTAAGGAAACCCTGGAGGATCAGGAAACTTGATTGGGAGAGGATTTCTGCAATCCTGGAAAAATGGGTTTCAGGCCAGAAAAACGATGACCCCGGGGTTATCAAAAATTTTGGAGAAAAAAATATATTTTGCCTAGAAACATTTTGGTGTAGCAGGAGCATTGCTTGTTACACAAGGAAACCCTGGAGCATCAAAAAACTTGATTGGGAGAGGATTTGTGCGATCATGGAAAAATGGGCTTCAGGCCAGAAAAACGATGACCCCGGGGTCATCAAAAATTTTGGTGGAAAAAAAATATTTTCCCTAGGCACAGTTTGGTGTAGCAGGAGCATTGCTTGTCAACTAAAGAATACCTGGAGCATCAAGAAACTTGACTGGGAGAGGATGTGTGCGATCCTGGAAAAATGGGCTTCAGGCCAGAAAAATGATGACCCCGGGGTCATCAAAATTTTTGGTGGAAAAAAAATATTTTCCCTAGGCACAGTTTGGTATAGCAGGAGCATTGCTTGTCACCCAAGGAAACTCTGGAGCATCAAGAAACTTCATTGGGGAAGATTTGTGCGATCCTGGAAAATTGGGTTTCAGGCCAGGAAATTCCTCCTGGAATTTTGGAGGAAAAAATTTTGGAGGAAAAAAAATATTTTGCGATGAAACATTTTGGTGTAGCAGAGGCATTGCTTGTCACATAAGGAAACCCTGGAGCATCAAGAAACTTGATTGGGAGAGGATTTGTGCGATCCTGGAAAAATGGGCTTCAGGCCAGAAAAACGATGACCCCGGGGTCATCAAAAATTTTGGGGGAAAAAAAATATTTTCCCTAGGCACAGTTTGGTGTAGCAGGAGCATTGCTTGTCACCCATGAAAACCCTGGAGGATCAGGAAACTTGATTGGGAGAGGATTTCTGCGATCCTGGAAAAATGGCTTTCATGCCAGAAAAACGATGACCCCGGGGTCATCAAAAATTTTGGAGGAAAAAAAAATTTTTCCATAGGCACAGTTTTGTGTAGCAGGAGCATTGCTTGTCACCCATGGATATCCTGGAGCATCAAGAAACTTGATTGGGAGTGGATATCTTCGATCCTGGAAAAATGGGCTTCAGGCCAGAAAAACGATGACCCCGGGGTCATCAAAAATTATGGTGGAAAAAAAATATTTTCCATTGGCACAGTTTTGTGTAGCAGGAGCATTGCTTGTCACCCATGGAAATCCTGGAGCATCAAGAAACTTGATTGGGAGTGGATTTGTTTGATCCTGGAAAAATGGGCTTCAGGCCAGAAAAACGATGACCCCGGAGTCATCAAAAATTTTGGTGGAAAAAAAATATTTTCCCTAGGCACAGTTTGGTGTAGCAGGAGCATTGCTTGTCAACTAAAGAATACCTGGAGCATCAAGAAACTTGACTGGGAGAGGATTTGTGCGATCCTGGAAAAATGGGCTTCAGGCCAGAAAAACGATGACCCTGGGGTCATCAAAAATTATGGTGGAAAAAAAATATTTTCCATTGGCACAGTTTTGTGTAGAAGGAGCATTGCTTGTCACCCATGGAAATCCTGGAGCATCAAGAAACTTGATTGGGAGTGGATTTGTTCGATCCTGGAAAAATGGGCTTCAGGCCAGAAAAACGATGACCCTGGGGTCATCAAAAATTTTGGTGGAAAAAAATATTTTGCGATGAAACATTTTGGTGTAGCAGAGGCATTGCTTGTCACATAAGGAAACCCTGGAGCATCAAGAAACTTGATTGGGAGAGGATTTGTGCGATCCTGGAAAAATGGGCTTCAGGCCAGAAAAACGATGACCCCGGGGTCATCAAAAATTTTGGGGGAAAAAAAATATTTTCCCTAGGCACAGTTTGGTGTAGCAGGAGCATTGCTTGTCACCCATGAAAACCCTGGAGGATCAGGAAACTTGATTGGGAGAGGATTTGTGCGATCCTGGAAAAATGGGTTTCAGGCCAGAAAAACGATGATGCCGGGGTCATCAAAAATTTTGGTGGAAAAAAAATATTTTGCGATGAAACATTTTGGTGTAGCAGGAGCATTGCTTGTCACCTAAGGAAACCCTGGAGGATCAGGAAACTTGATTGGGAGAGGATTTCTGCAATCCTGGAAAAATGGGTTTCAGGCCAGAAAAACGATGACCCCGGGGTTATCAAAAATTTTGGAGAAAAAAATATATTTTGCCTAGAAACATTTTGGTGTAGCAGGAGCATTGCTTGTTACACAAGGAAACCCTGGAGCATCAAAAAACTTGATTGGGAGAGGATTTGTGCGATCATGGAAAAATGGGCTTCAGGCCAGAAAAACGATGACCCCGGGGTCATCAAAAATTTTGGTGGAAAAAAAATATTTTCCCTAGGCACAGTTTGGTGTAGCAGGAGCATTGCTTGTCAACTAAAGAATACCTGGAGCATCAAGAAACTTGACTGGGAGAGGATGTGTGCGATCCTGGAAAAATGGGCTTCAGGCCAGAAAAATGATGACCCCGGGGTCATCAAAATTTTTGGTGGAAAAAAAATATTTTCCCTAGGCACAGTTTGGTGTAGCAGGAGCATTGCTTGTCACCCAAGGAAACTCTGGAGCATCAAGAAACTTCATTGGGGAAGATTTGTGCGATCCTGGAAAATTGGGTTTCAGGCCAGGAAATTCCTCCTGGAATTTTGGAGGAAAAAATTTTGGAGGAAAAAAAATATTTTGCGATGAAACATTTTGGTGTAGCAGGAGCATTGCTTGTCACATAAGGAAACCCTGGAGCATCAAGAAACTTGATTGGGAGAGGATTTGTGCGATCCTGGAAAAATGGGGTTCAGGCCAGAAAAACGATGACCCCGGGGTCATCAAAAATTTTGGTGGAAAAAAAATATTTTGCTAGAAACATTTTGGTGTAGCAGAAGCATTGCTTGTTACCCAAGGAAACCCTGGAGCATCAAAAAACTTGATTGGGAGAGGATTTCTGCGATACTGGAAAAATGGGTTTCAGGCCAGAAAAACGATGACCCCGGGGTCATCAAAAATTTTGGTGGAAAACAAATATTTTGGGATGAAACATTTTGGTGTAGCAGGAGCATTGCTTGTCACCCAAGGAAACTCTGGAGCATCAAGAAACTTGATTGGGAGAGGATTTGTTCGATCCTGGAAAATTCGGTTTCAGGCCAGAAAAACGATGACCCCGGGGTCATCAAAAATTTTGGAGGAAAAAAAATATTTTCCCTAGGCACAGTTTGGTGTAGCAGGAGCATTGCTTGTCACCCATGAAAACCCTGGAGGATCAGGAAACTTGATTGGGAGAGGATTTGTGCGATCCTGGAAAAATGGGTTTCAGGCCAGAAAAACGATGATCCCGGGGTCATCAAAAATTTTGGTGGAAAAAAAATATTTTGCGATGAAACATTTTGGTGTAGCAGGAGCAATGTTTGTCACCTAAGGAAACCCTGGAGCATCAAGAAACGTGATTGGGAGACGATTTGTGCGATCCTTGAAAAATAGGTTTCAGGCCAGAAAAACGATGACCCCGGGGTCATCAAAAATTTTGGTGGAAAAAAAATATTTTCCCTAGGCACAGTTTGGTGTAGCAGGAGCATTGCTTGTCACCCATGAAAACCCTGGAGAATCAAGAAACTTGATTGGGAGAGGATTTGTGCGATCCTGGAAAAATGGGGTTCAGGCCAGAAAAACAATGACCCCGGAGTCTTCAAAAATTTTGGTGGAAAAAAAATATTTTCCCTAGGCACAGTTTGGTGTAGCAGGAGCATTGCTTGTCAACTAAAGAATACCTGGAGCATCAAGAAACTTGACTGGGAGAGGATTTGTGCGATCCTGGAAAAATGGGCTTCAGGCCAGAAAAACGATGACCCCGGGGTCATCAAAAATTATGGTGGAAAAAAAATATTTTCCATTGGCCCAGTTTTGTGTAGAAGGAGCATTGCTTGTCACCCATGGAAATCCTGGAGCATCAAGAAACTTGATTGGGAGTGGATTTGTTCGATCCTGGAAAAATGGGCTTCAGGCCAGAAAAACGATGACCCCGGGGTCATCAAAATTTTGGTGGAAAAAAAATATTTTGCGATGAAACATTTTGGTGTAGCAGAGGCATTGCTTGTCACATAAGGAAACCCTGGAGCATCAAGAAACTTGATTGGGAGAGGATTTGTGCGATCCTGGAAAAATGGGCTTCAGGCCAGAAAAACGATGACCCCGGGGTCATCAAAAATTTTGGGGGAAAAAAAATATTTTCCCTAGGCACAGTTTGGTGTAGCAGGAGCATTGCTTGTCACCCATGAAAACCCTGGAGGATCAGGAAACTTGATTGGGAGAGGATTTCTGCGATCCTGGAAAAATGGCTTTCATGCCAGAAAAACGATGACCCCGGGGTCATCAAAAATTTTGGAGGAAAAAAAATTTTTTCCATAGGCACAGTTTTGTGTAGCAGGAGCATTGCTTGTCACCCATGGATATCCTGGAGCATCAAGAAACTTGATTGGGAGTGGATATCTTCGATCCTGGAAAAATGGGCTTCAGGCCAGAAAAACGATGACCCCGGGGTCATCAAAAATTATGGTGGAAAAAAAATATTTTCCATTGGCACAGTTTTGTGTAGCAGGAGCATTGCTTGTCACCCATGGAAATCCTGGAGCATCAAGAAACTTGATTGGGAGTGGATTTGTTTGATCCTGGAAAAATGGGCTTCAGGCCAGAAAAACGATGACCCCGGAGTCATCAAAAATTTTGGTGGAAAAAAAATATTTTCCCTAGGCACAGTTTGGTGTAGCAGGAGCATTGCTTGTCAACTAAAGAATACCTGGAGCATCAAGAAACTTGACTGGGAGAGGATTTGTGCGATCCTGGAAAAATGGGCTTCAGGCCAGAAAAACGATGACCCCGGGGTCATCAAAAATTATGGTGGAAAAAAAATATTTTCCATTGGCACAGTTTTGTGTAGAAGGAGCATTGCTTGTCACCCATGGAAATCCTGGAGCATCAAGAAACTTGATTGGGAGTGGATTTGTTCGATCCTGGAAAAATGGGCTTCAGGCCAGAAAAACGATGACCCCGGGGTCATCAAAAATTTTGGTGGAAAAAAATATTTTGCGATGAAACATTTTGGTGTAGCAGAGGCATTGCTTGTCACATAAGGAAACCCTGGAGCATCAAGAAACTTGATTGGGAGAGGATTTGTGCGAACCTGGAAAAATGGGCTTCAGGCCAGAAAAACGATGACCCCGGGGTCATCAAAAATTTTGGGGGAAAAAAATATTTTCCCTAGGCACAGATTGGTGTAGCAGGAGCATTGCTTGTCACCCATGAAAACCCTGGAGGATCAGGAAACTTGATTGGGAGAGGATTTGTGCGATCCTGGAAAAATGGGTTTCAGGCCAGAAAAACGATGATGCCGGGGTCATCAAAAATTTTGGTGGAAAAAAAATATTTTGCGATGAAACATTTTGGTGTAGCAGGAGCATTGCTTGTCACCTAAGGAAACCCTGGAGGATCAGGAAACTTGATTGGGAGAGGATTTCTGCAATCCTGGAAAAATGGGTTTCAGGCCAGAAAAACGATGACCCCGGGGTTATCAAAAATTTTGGAGAAAAAAATATATTTTGCCTAGAAACATTTTGGTGTAGCAGGAGCATTGCTTGTTACACAAGGAAACCCTGGAGCATCAAAAAACTTGATTGGGAGAGGATTTGTGCGATCATGGAAAAATGGGCTTCAGGCCAGAAAAACGATGACCCCGGGGTCATCAAAAATTTTGGTGGAAAAAAAATATTTTCCCTAGGCACAGTTTGGTGTAGCAGGAGCATTGCTTGTCAACTAAAGAATACCTGGAGCATCAAGAAACTTGACTGGGAGAGGATGTGTGCGATCCTGGAAAAATGGGCTTCAGGCCAGAAAAATGATGACCCCGGGGTCATCAAAATTTTTGGTGGAAAAAAAATATTTTCCCTAGGCACAGTTTGGTGTAGCAGGAGCATTGCTTGTCACCCAAGGAAACTCTGGAGCATCAAGAAACTTCATTGGGGAAGATTTGTGCGATCCTGGAAAATTGGGTTTCAGGCCAGGAAATTCCTCCTGGAATTTTGGAGGAAAAAATTTTGGAGGAAAAAAAATATTTTGCGATGAAACATTTTGGTGTAGCAGGAGCATTGCTTGTCACATAAGGAAACCCTGGAGCATCAAGAAACTTGATTGGGAGAGGATTTGTGCGATCCTGGAAAAATGGGGTTCAGGCCAGAAAAACGATGACCCCGGGGTCATCAAAAATTTTGGTGGAAAAAAAATATTTTGCTAGAAACATTTTGGTGTAGCAGAAGCATTGCTTGTTACCCAAGGAAACCCTGGAGCATCAAAAAACTTGATTGGGAGAGGATTTCTGCGATACTGGAAAAATGGGTTTCAGGCCAGAAAAACGATGACCCCGGGGTCATCAAAAATTTTGGTGGAAAACAAATATTTTGGGATGAAACATTTTGGTGTAGCAGGAGCATTGCTTGTCACCCAAGGAAACTCTGGAGCATCAAGAAACTTGATTGGGAGAGGATTTGTTCGATCCTGGAAAATTCGGTTTCAGGCCAGAAAAACGATGACCCCGGGGTCATCAAAAATTTTGGAGGAAAAAAAATATTTTCCCTAGGCACAGTTTGGTGTAGCAGGAGCATTGCTTGTCACCCATGAAAACCCTGGAGGATCAGGAAACTTGATTGGGAGAGGATTTGTGCGATCCTGGAAAAATGGGTTTCAGGCCAGAAAAACGATGATCCCGGGGTCATCAAAAATTTTGGTGGAAAAAAAATATTTTGCGATGAAACATTTTGGTGTAGCAGGAGCAATGTTTGTCACCTAAGGAAACCCTGGAGCATCAAGAAACGTGATTGGGAGACGATTTGTGCGATCCTTGAAAAATAGGTTTCAGGCCAGAAAAACGATGACCCCGGGGTCATCAAAAATTTTGGTGGAAAAAAAATATTTTCCCTAGGCACAGTTTGGTGTAGCAGGAGCATTGCTTGTCACCCATGAAAACCCTGGAGAATCAAGAAACTTGATTGGGAGAGGATTTGTGCGATCCTGGAAAAATGGGGTTCAGGCCAGAAAAACAATGACCCCGGAGTCTTCAAAAATTTTGGTGGAAAAAAAATATTTTCCCTAGGCACAGTTTGGTGTAGCAGGAGCATTGCTTGTCAACTAAAGAATACCTGGAGCATCAAGAAACTTGACTGGGAGAGGATTTGTGCGATCCTGGAAAAATGGGCTTCAGGCCAGAAAAACGATGACCCCGGGATCATCAAAAATTATGGTGGAAAAAAAATATTTTCCATTGGCCCAGTTTTGTGTAGAAGGAGCATTGCTTGTCACCCATGGAAATCCTGGAGCATCAAGAAACTTGATTGGGAGTGGATTTGTTCGATCCTGGAAAAATGGGCTTCAGGCCAGAAAAACGATGACCCCGGGGTCATCAAAATTTTGGTGGAAAAAAAATATTTTGCGATGAAACATTTTGGTGTAGCAGAGGCATTGCTTGTCACATAAGGAAACCCTGGAGCATCAAGAAACTTGATTGGGAGAGGATTTGTGCGATCCTGGAAAAATGGGCTTCAGGCCAGAAAAACGATGACCCCGGGGTCATCAAAAATTTTGGGGGAAAAAAAATATTTTCCCTAGGCACAGTTTGGTGTAGCAGGAGCATTGCTTGTCACCCATGAAAACCCTGGAGGATCAGGAAACTTGATTGGGAGAGGATTTCTGCGATCCTGGAAAAATGGCTTTCATGCCAGAAAAACGATGACCCCGGGGTCATCAAAAATTTTGGAGGAAAAAAAATTTTTTCCATAGGCACAGTTTTGTGTAGCAGGAGCATTGCTTGTCACCCATGGATATCCTGGAGCATCAAGAAACTTGATTGGGAGTGGATATCTTCGATCCTGGAAAAATGGGCTTCAGGCCAGAAAAACGATGACCCCGGGGTCATCAAAAATTATGGTGGAAAAAAAATATTTTCCATTGGCACAGTTTTGTGTAGCAGGAGCATTGCTTGTCACCCATGGAAATCCTGGAGCATCAAGAAACTTGATTGGGAGTGGATTTGTTTGATCCTGGAAAAATGGGCTTCAGGCCAGAAAAACGATGACCCCGGAGTCATCAAAAATTTTGGTGGAAAAAAAATATTTTCCCTAGGCACAGTTTGGTGTAGCAGGAGCATTGCTTGTCAACTAAAGAATACCTGGAGCATCAAGAAACTTGACTGGGAGAGGATTTGTGCGATCCTGGAAAAATGGGCTTCAGGCCAGAAAAACGATGACCCCGGGGTCATCAAAAATTATGGTGGAAAAAAAATATTTTCCATTGGCACAGTTTTGTGTAGAAGGAGCATTGCTTGTCACCCATGGAAATCCTGGAGCATCAAGAAACTTGATTGGGAGTGGATTTGTTCGATCCTGGAAAAATGGGCTTCAGGCCAGAAAAACGATGACCCCGGGGTCATCAAAAATTTTGGTGGAAAAAAATATTTTGCGATGAAACATTTTGGTGTAGCAGAGGCATTGCTTGTCACATAAGGAAACCCTGGAGCATCAAGAAACTTGATTGGGAGAGGATTTGTGCGAACCTGGAAAAATGGGCTTCAGGCCAGAAAAACGATGACCCCGGGGTCATCAAAAATTTTGGGGGAAAAAAATATTTTCCCTAGGCACAGATTGGTGTAGCAGGAGCATTGCTTGTCACCCATGAAAACCCTGGAGGATCAGGAAACTTGATTGGGAGAGGATTTGTGCGATCCTGGAAAAATGGGTTTCAGGCCAGAAAAACGATGATGCCGGGGTCATCAAAAATTTTGGTGGAAAAAAAATATTTTGCGATGAAACATTTTGGTGTAGCAGGAGCATTGCTTGTCACCTAAGGAAACCCTGGAGGATCAGGAAACTTGATTGGGAGAGGATTTCTGCAATCCTGGAAAAATGGGTTTCAGGCCAGAAAAACGATGACCCCGGGGTTATCAAAAATTTTGGAGAAAAAAATATATTTTGCCTAGAAACATTTTGGTGTAGCAGGAGCATTGCTTGTTACACAAGGAAACCCTGGAGCATCAAAAAACTTGATTGGGAGAGGATTTGTGCGATCATGGAAAAATGGGCTTCAGGCCAGAAAAACGATGACCCCGGGGTCATCAAAAATTTTGGTGGAAAAAAAATATTTTCCCTAGGCACAGTTTGGTGTAGCAGGAGCATTGCTTGTCAACTAAAGAATACCTGGAGCATCAAGAAACTTGACTGGGAGAGGATGTGTGCGATCCTGGAAAAATGGGCTTCAGGCCAGAAAAATGATGACCCCGGGGTCATCAAAATTTTTGGTGGAAAAAAAATATTTTCCCTAGGCACAGTTTGGTATAGCAGGAGCATTGCTTGTCACCCAAGGAAACTCTGGAGCATCAAGAAACTTCATTGGGGAAGATTTGTGCGATCCTGGAAAATTGGGTTTCAGGCCAGGAAATTCCTCCTGGAATTTTGGAGGAAAAAATTTTGGAGGAAAAAAAATATTTTGCGATGAAACATTTTGGTGTAGCAGAGGCATTGCTTGTCACATAAGGAAACCCTGGAGCATCAAGAAACTTGATTGGGAGAGGATTTGTGCGATCCTGGAAAAATGGGGTTCAGGCCAGAAAAACGATGACCCCGGGGTCATCAAAAATTTTGGTGGAAAAAAAATATTTTGCTAGAAACATTTTGGTGTAGCAGAAGCATTGCTTGTTACCCAAGGAAACCCTGGAGCATCAAAAAACTTGATTGGGAGAGGATTTCTGCGATACTGGAAAAATGGGTTTCAGGCCAGAAAAACGATGACCCCGGGGTCATCAAAAATTTTGGTGGAAAACAAATATTTTGGGATGAAACATTTTGGTGTAGCAGGAGCATTGCTTGTCACCCAAGGAAACTCTGGAGCATCAAGAAACTTGATTGGGAGAGGATTTGTTCGATCCTGGAAAATTCGGTTTCAGGCCAGAAAAACGATGACCCCGGGGTCATCAAAAATTTTGGAGGAAAAAAAATATTTTCCCTAGGCACAGTTTGGTGTAGCAGGAGCATTGCTTGTCACCCATGAAAACCCTGGAGGATCAGGAAACTTGATTGGGAGAGGATTTGTGCGATCCTGGAAAAATGGGTTTCAGGCCAGAAAAACGATGATCCCGGGGTCATCAAAAATTTTGGTGGAAAAAAAATATTTTGCGATGAAACATTTTGGTGTAGCAGGAGCAATGTTTGTCACCTAAGGAAACCCTGGAGCATCAAGAAACGTGATTGGGAGACGATTTGTGCGATCCTTGAAAAATAGGTTTCAGGCCAGAAAAACGATGACCCCGGGGTCATCAAAAATTTTGGTGGAAAAAAAATATTTTCCCTAGGCACAGTTTGGTGTAGCAGGAGCATTGCTTGTCAACTAAAGAATACCTGGAGCATCAAGAAACTTGACTGGGAGAGGATTTGTGCGATCCTGGAAAAATGGGCTTCAGGCCAGAAAAACGATGACCCCGGGGTCATCAAAAATTATGGTGGAAAAAAAATATTTTCCATTGGCCCAGTTTTGTGTAGAAGGAGCATTGCTTGTCACCCATGGAAATCCTGGAGCATCAAGAAACTTGATTGGGAGTGGATTTGTTCGATCCTGGAAAAATGGGCTTCAGGCCAGAAAAACGATGACCCCGGGGTCATCAAAAATTTTGGTGGAAAAAAAATATTTTGCGATGAAACATTTTGGTGTAGCAGAGGCATTGCTTGTCACATAAGGAAACCCTGGAGCATCAAGAAACTTGATTGGGAGAGGATTTGTGCGATCCTGGAAAAATGGGCTTCAGGCCAGAAAAACGATGACCCCGGGGTCATCAAAAATTTTGGGGGAAAAAAAATATTTTCCCTAGGCACAGTTTGGTGTAGCAGGAGCATTGCTTGTCACCCATGAAAACCCTGGAGGATCAGGAAACTTGATTGGGAGAGGATTTCTGCGATCCTGGAAAAATGGCTTTCATGCCAGAAAAACGATGACCCCGGGGTCATCAAAAATTTTGGAGGAAAAAAAAATTTTTCCATAGGCACAGTTTTGTGTAGCAGGAGCATTGCTTGTCACCCATGGATATCCTGGAGCATCAAGAAACTTGATTGGGAGTGGATATCTTCGATCCTGGAAAAATGGGCTTCAGGCCAGAAAAACGATGACCCCGGGGTCATCAAAAATTATGGTGGAAAAAAAATATTTTCCATTGGCACAGTTTTGTGTAGCAGGAGCATTGCTTGTCACCCATGGAAATCCTGGAGCATCAAGAAACTTGATTGGGAGTGGATTTGTTTGATCCTGGAAAAATGGGCTTCAGGCCAGAAAAACGATGACCCCGGAGTCATCAAAAATTTTGGTGGAAAAAAAATATTTTCCCTAGGCACAGTTTGGTGTAGCAGGAGCATTGCTTGTCAACTAAAGAATACCTGGAGCATCAAGAAACTTGACTGGGAGAGGATTTGTGCAATCCTGGAAAAATGGGCTTCAGGCCAGAAAAACGATGACCCCGGGGTCATCAAAAATTATGGTGGAAAAAAAATATTTTCCATTGGCACAGTTTTGTGTAGAAGGAGCATTGCTTGTCACCCATGGAAATCCTGGAGCATCAAGAAACTTGATTGGGAGTGGATTTGTTCGATCCTGGAAAAATGGGCTTCAGGCCAGAAAAACGATGACCCCGGGGTCATCAAAAATTTTGGTGGAAAAAAATATTTTGCGATGAAACATTTTGGTGTAGCAGAGGCATTGCTTGTCACATAAGGAAACCCTGGAGCATCAAGAAACTTGATTGGGAGAGGATTTGTGCGATCCTGGAAAAATGGGCTTCAGGCCAGAAAAACGATGACCCCGGGGTCATCAAAAATTTTGGGGGAAAAAAAATATTTTCCCTAGGCACAGTTTGGTGTAGCAGGAGCATTGCTTGTCACCCATGAAAACCCTGGAGGATCAGGAAACTTGATTGGGAGAGGATTTGTGCGATCCTGGAAAAATGGGTTTCAGGCCAGAAAAACGATGATGCCGGGGTCATCAAAAATTTTGGTGGAAAAAAAATATTTTGCGATGAAACATTTTGGTGTAGCAGGAGCATTGCTTGTCACCTAAGGAAACCCTGGAGCATCAAGAAACTTGATTGGGAGAGGATTTCTGCAATCCTGGAAAAATGGGTTTCAGGCCAGAAAAACGATGACCCCGGGGTTATCAAAAATTTTGGAGAAAAAAATATATTTTGCCTAGAAACATTTTGGTGTAGCAGGAGCATTGCTTGTTACACAAGGAAACCCTGGAGCATCAAAAAACTTGATTGGGAGAGGATTTGTGCGATCATGGAAAAATGGGCTTCAGGCCAGAAAAACGATGACCCCGGGGTCATCAAAAATTTTGGTGGAAAAAAAATATTTTCCCTAGGCACAGTTTGGTGTAGCAGGAGCATTGCTTGTCAACTAAAGAATACCTGGAGCATCAAGAAACTTGACTGGGAGAGGATGTGTGCGATCCTGGAAAAATGGGCTTCAGGCCAGAAAAATGATGACCCCGGGGTCATCAAAATTTTTGGTGGAAAAAAAATATTTTCCCTAGGCATAGTTTGGTGTAGCAGGAGCATTGCTTGTCACCCAAGGAAACTCTGGAGCATCAAGAAACTTCATTGGGGAAGATTTGTGCGATCCTGGAAAATTGGGTTTCAGGCCAGGAAATTCCTCCTGGAATTTTGGAGGAAAAAATTTTGGAGGAAAAAAAATATTTTGCGATGAAACATTTTGGTGTAGCAGGAGCATTGCTTGTCACATAAGGAAACCCTGGAGCATCAAGAAACTTGATTGGGAGAGGATTTGTGCGATCCTGGAAAAATGGGGTTCAGGCCAGAAAAACGATGACCCCGGGGTCATCAAAAATTTTGGTGGAAAAAAAATATTTTGCTAGAAACATTTTGGTGTAGCAGAAGCATTGCTTGTTACCCAAGGAAACCCTGGAGCATCAAAAAACTTGATTGGGAGAGGATTTCTGCGATACTGGAAAAATGGGTTTCAGGCCAGAAAAACGATGACCCCGGGGTCATCAAAAATTTTGGTGGAAAACAAATATTTTGGGATGAAACATTTTGGTGTAGCAGGAGCATTGCTTGTCACCCAAGGAAACTCTGGAGCATCAAGAAACTTGATTGGGAGAGGATTTGTTCGATCCTGGAAAATTCGGTTTCAGGCCAGAAAAACGATGACCCCGGGGTCATCAAAAATTTTGGAGGAAAAAAAATATTTTCCCTAGGCACAGTTTGGTGTAGCAGGAGCATTGCTTGTCACCCATGAAAACCCTGGAGGATCAGGAAACTTGATTGGGAGAGGATTTGTGCGATCCTGGAAAAATGGGTTTCAGGCCAGAAAAACGATGATCCCGGGGTCATCAAAAATTTTGGTGGAAAAAAAATATTTTGCGATGAAACATTTTGGTGTAGCAGGAGCAATGTTTGTCACCTAAGGAAACCCTGGAGCATCAAGAAACGTGATTGGGAGACGATTTGTGCGATTCTTGAAAAATGGGTTTCAGGCCAGAAAAACGATGACCCCGGGGTCATCAAAAATTTTGGTGGAAAAAAAATATTTTGCGATGAAACTTTTTGGTGTAGCAGGAACATAGTTTGTCACCTAAGGAAACCCTGGAGCATCAAGAAACTTGATTGGGAGAGGATTTTTGCGATCCTGGAAAATTGGGTATCAAGCCAGAAAAACGATGACCCCGGGGTCATCAAAAATTTTGGTGGAAAAAAAATATTTTCCCTAGGCACAGTTTGGTGTAGCAGGAGCATTGCTTGTCACATAAGGAAACCCTGGAGCATCAAGAAACTTGATTAGGAGAGGATTTGTGCGATCCTGGAAAAATGGGTTTCAGGCCAGAAAAACGATGACCCCGGGGTCATCAAAAATTATGGTGGAAAAAAAAATTTTCCATTGGCACAGTTTGGTGTAGCAGGAGCATTGCTTGTCACCAATGAAAACCCTGGAGAATCAAGAAACTTGATTGGGAGAGGATTTGTGCGATCCTGGAAAAATGGGGTTCAGGCCAGAAAAACAATGACCCCGGAGTCTTCAAAAATTTTGGTGGAAAAAAAATATTTTGCCTAGAAACATTTTGGTGTAGCAGGAGCAATGCTTGTTACCCAAGGAAATCCTGGAGCATCAAAAAACATGATTGGGAGAGGATTTCTGCGATCCTGGAAAAATGGTTTTCAGGCCAGAAAAACGATGACCCCGGGGTCATCAAAAATTTTGGTGGAAAAAAAATATTTTGCGATGAAACATTTTGGTGTAGCAGAGGCATTGTTTGTCACATAAGGAAACCCTGGAGCATCAAGAAACTTGATTGGGAGAGGATTTTTGCGATCCTGGAAAAATGGGCTTCAGGCCAGAAAAACGATGACCCCGGAGTCATCAAAAATTTTGGGGGAAAAAAAATATTTTCCATTGGCCCAGTTTTGTGTAGCAGGAGCATTGCTTGTCAACTAAAGAATACCTGGAGCATCAAGAAACTTGACTGGGAGAGGATTTGTGCGATCCTGGAAAAATGGGCTTCAGGCCAGAAAAACGATGACCCCGGGGTCATCAAAAATTATGGTGGAAAAAAAATATTTTCCATTGGCCCAGTTTTGTGTAGAAGGAGCATTGCTTGTCACCCATGGAAATCCTGGAGCATCAAGAAACTTGATTGGGAGTGGATTTGTTCGATCCTGGAAAAATGGGCTTCAGGCCAGAAAAACGATGACCCCGGGGTCATCAAAAATTTTGGTGGAAAAAAAATATTTTGCGATGAAACATTTTGGTGTAGCAGAGGCATTGCTTGTCACATAAGGAAACCCTGGAGCATCAAGAAACTTGATTGGGAGAGGATTTGTGCGATCCTGGAAAAATGGGCTTCAGGCCAGAAAAACGATGACCCCGGGGTCATCAAAAATTTTGGGGGAAAAAAAATATTTTCCCTAGGCACAGTTTGGTGTAGCAGGAGCATTGCTTGTCACCCATGAAAACCCTGGAGGATCAGGAAACTTGATTGGGAGAGGATTTCTGCGATCCTGGAAAAATGGCTTTCATGCCAGAAAAACGATGACCCCGGGGTCATCAAAAATTTTGGAGGAAAAAAAAATTTTTCCATAGGCACAGTTTTGTGTAGCAGGAGCATTGCTTGTCACCCATGGATATCCTGGAGCATCAAGAAACTTGATTGGGAGTGGATATCTTCGATCCTGGAAAAATGGGCTTCAGGCCAGAAAAACGATGACCCCGGGGTCATCAAAAATTATGGTGGAAAAAAAATATTTTCCATTGGCACAGTTTTGTGTAGCAGGAGCATTGCTTGTCACCCATGGAAATCCTGGAGCATCAAGAAACTTGATTGGGAGTGGATTTGTTTGATCCTGGAAAAATGGGCTTCAGGCCAGAAAAACGATGACCCCGGAGTCATCAAAAATTTTGGTGGAAAAAAAATATTTTCCCTAGGCACAGTTTGGTGTAGCAGGAGCATTGCTTGTCAACTAAAGAATACCTGGAGCATCAAGAAACTTGACTGGGAGAGGATTTGTGCGATCCTGGAAAAATGGGCTTCAGGCCAGAAAAACGATGACCCCGGGGTCATCAAAAATTATGGTGGAAAAAAAATATTTTCCATTGGCACAGTTTTGTGTAGAAGGAGCATTGCTTGTCACCCATGGAAATCCTGGAGCATCAAGAAACTTGATTGGGAGTGGATTTGTTCGATCCTGGAAAAATGGGCTTCAGGCCAGAAAAACGATGACCCCGGGGTCATCAAAAATTTTGGTGGAAAAAAATATTTTGCGATGAAACATTTTGGTGTAGCAGAGGCATTGCTTGTCACATAAGGAAACCCTGGAGCATCAAGAAACTTGATTGGGAGAGGATTTGTGCGATCCTGGAAAAATGGGCTTCAGGCCAGAAAAACGATGACCCCGGGGTCATCAAAAATTTTGGGGGAAAAAAAATATTTTCCCTAGGCACAGTTTGGTGTAGCAGGAGCATTGCTTGTCACCCATGAAAACCCTGGAGGATCAGGAAACTTGATTGGGAGAGGATTTGTGCGATCCTGGAAAAATGGGTTTCAGGCCAGAAAAACGATGATGCCGGGGTCATCAAAAATTTTGGTGGAAAAAAAATATTTTGCGATGAAACATTTTGGTGTAGCAGGAGCATTGCTTGTCACCTAAGGAAACCCTGGAGCATCAAGAAACTTGATTGGGAGAGGATTTCTGCAATCCTGGAAAAATGGGTTTCAGGCCAGAAAAACGATGACCCCGGGGTTATCAAAAATTTTGGAGAAAAAAATATATTTTGCCTAGAAACATTTTGGTGTAGCAGGAGCATTGCTTGTTACACAAGGAAACCCTGGAGCATCAAAAAACTTGATTGGGAGAGGATTTGTGCGATCATGGAAAAATGGGCTTCAGGCCAGAAAAACGATGACCCCGGGGTCATCAAAAATTTTGGTGGAAAAAAAATATTTTCCCTAGGCACAGTTTGGTGTAGCAGGAGCATTGCTTGTCAACTAAAGAATACCTGGAGCATCAAGAAACTTGACTGGGAGAGGATGTGTGCGATCCTGGAAAAATGGGCTTCAGGCCAGAAAAATGATGACCCCGGGGTCATCAAAATTTTTGGTGGAAAAAAAATATTTTCCCTAGGCACAGTTTGGTGTAGCAGGAGCATTGCTTGTCACCCAAGGAAACTCTGGAGCATCAAGAAACTTCATTGGGGAAGATTTGTGCGATCCTGGAAAATTGGGTTTCAGGCCAGGAAATTCCTCCTGGAATTTTGGAGGAAAAAATTTTGGAGGAAAAAAAATATTTTGCGATGAAACATTTTGGTGTAGCAGGAGCATTGCTTGTCACATAAGGAAACCCTGGAGCATCAAGAAACTTGATTTGGAGAGGATTTGTGCGATCCTGGAAAAATGGGGTTCAGGCCAGAAAAACGATGACCCCGGGGTCATCAAAAATTTTGGTGGAAAAAAAATATTTTGCTAGAAACATTTTGGTGTAGCAGAAGCATTGCTTGTTACCCAAGGAAACCCTGGAGCATCAAAAAACTTGATTGGGAGAGGATTTCTGCGATACTGGAAAAATGGGTTTCAGGCCAGAAAAACGATGACCCCGGGGTCATCAAAAATTTTGGTGGAAAACAAATATTTTGGGATGAAACATTTTGGTGTAGCAGGAGCATTGCTTGTCACCCAAGGAAACTCTGGAGCATCAAGAAACTTGATTGGGAGAGGATTTGTTCGATCCTGGAAAATTCGGTTTCAGGCCAGAAAAACGATGACCCCGGGGTCATCAAAAATTTTGGAGGAAAAAAAATATTTTCCCTAGGCACAGTTTGGTGTAGCAGGAGCATTGCTTGTCACCCATGAAAACCCTGGAGGATCAGGAAACTTGATTGGGAGAGGATTTGTGCGATCCTGGAAAAATGGGTTTCAGGCCAGAAAAACGATGATCCCGGGGTCATCAAAAATTTTGGTGGAAAAAAAATATTTTGCGATGAAACATTTTGGTGTAGCAGGAGCAATGTTTGTCACCTAAGGAAACCCTGGAGCATCAAGAAACGTGATTGGGAGACGATTTGTGCGATCCTTGAAAAATAGGTTTCAGGCCAGAAAAACGATGACCCCGGGGTCATCAAAAATTTTGGTGGAAAAAAAATATTTTGCGATGAAACTTTTTGGTGTAGCAGGAACATTGTTTGTCACCTAAAGAAACCCTGGAGCATCAAGAAACTTGATTGGGAGAGGATTTTTGCGATCCTGGAAAATTGGGTATCAAGCCAGAAAAACGATGACCCCGGGGTCATCAAAAATTTTGGTGGAAAAAAAATATTTTCCCTAGGCACAGTTTGGTGTAGCAGGAGCATTGCTTGTCACCAATGAAAACCCTGGAGAATCAAGAAACTTGATTGGGAGAGGATTTGTGCGAACCTGGAAAAATGGGGTTCAGGCCAGAAAAACAATGACCCCGGAGTCTTCAAAAATTTTGGTGGAAAAAAAATATTTTGCCTAGAAACATGTTGGTGTAGCAGGAGCAATGCTTGTTACCCAAGGAAATCCTGGAGCATCAAAAAACATGATTGGGAGAGGATTTCTGCGATCCTGGAAAAATGGTTTTCAGGCCAGAAAAACGATGACCCCGGGGTCATCAAAAATTTTGGTGGAAAAAAAATATTTTGCGATGAAACATTTTGGTGTAGCAGAGGCATTGCTTGTCACATAAGGAAACCCTGGAGCATCAAGAAACTTGATTGGGAGAGGATTTGTGCGATCCTGGAAAAATGGGCTTCAGGCCAGAAAAACGATGACCCCGGGGTCATCAAAAATTTTGGGGGAAAAAAAATATTTTCCCTAGGCACAGTTTGGTGTAGCAGGAGCATTGCTTGTCACCCATGAAAACCCTGGAGGATCAGGAAACTTGATTGGGAGAGGATTTGTGCGATCCTGGAAAAATGGGTTTCAGGCCAGAAAAACGATGATGCCGGGGTCATGAAAAATTTTGGTGGAAAAAAAATATTTTCCCTAGGCACAGTTTGGTGTAGCAGGAGCATTTCTTGTCAACTAAAGAATCCCTGGAGCATCAAGAAACTTGACTGGGAGAGGATTTGTGCGATCCTGGAAAAATGGGTTTCAGGCCAGAAAAACGATGATGCCGGGGTCATCAAAAATTTTGGTGGAAAAAAAATATTTTGCGATGAAACATTTTGGTGTAGCAGGATCATTGCTTGTCACCTAAGGAAACCCTGGAGCATCAAGAAACTTGATTGGGAGAGGATTTCTGCAATCCTGGAAAAATGGGTTTCAGGCCAGAAAAACGATGACCCCGGGGTTATCAAAAATTTTGGAGAAAAAAATATATTTTGCCTAGAAACATTTTGGTGTAGCAGGAGCATTGCTTGTTACACAAGGAAACCCTGGAGCATCAAAAAACTTGATTGGGAGAGGATTTGTGCGATCCTGGAAAAATGGGTTTCAGGCCAGAAAAACGATGACCCCGGGGTCATCAAAAATTTTGGTGGAAAAAAAATGTTTTCCCTAGGCACAGTTTGGTGTAGCAGGAGCATTGCTTGTCAACTAAAGAATACCTGGAGCATCAAGAAACGTGACTGGGAGAGGATGTGTGCGATCCTGGAAAAATGGGCTTCAGGCCAGAAAAATGATGACCCCGGGGTCATCAAAATTTTTGGTGGAAAAAAAATATTTTCCCTAGGCACAGTTTGGTGTAGCAGGAGCATTGCTTGTCACCCAAGGAAACTCTGGAGCATCAAGAAACTTCATTGGGGAAGATTTGTGCGATTCTGGAAAATTGGGTTTCAGGCCAGGAAATTCCTCCTGGAATTTTGGAGGAAAAAATTTTGGAGGAAAAAAAATATTTTGCGATGAAACATTTTGGTGTAGCAGGAGCATTGCTTGTCACATAAGGAAACCCTAGAGCATCAAGAAACTTGATTGGGAGAGGATTTGTGCGATCCTGGAAAAATGGGGTTCAGGCCAGAAAAACGATGACCCCGGGGTCATCAAAAATTTTGGTGGAAAAAAAATATTTTGCTAGAAACATTTTGGTGTAGCAGAAGCATTGCTTGTTACCCAAGGAAACCCTGGAGCATCAAAAAACTTGATTGGGAGAGGATTTCTGCGATACTGGAAAAATGGGTTTCAGGCCAGAAAAACGATGACCCCGGGGTCATCAAAAATTTTGGTGGAAAACAAATATTTTGGGATGAAACATTTTGGTGTAGCAGGAGCATTGCTTGTCACCCAAGGAAACTCTGGAGCATCAAGAAACTTGATTGGGAGAGGATTTGTTTGATCCTGGAAAATTCGGTTTCAGGCCAGAAAAACGATGACCCCGGGGTCATCAAAAATTTTGGAGGAAAAAAAATATTTTCCCTAGGCACAGTTTGGTGTAGCAGGAGCATTGCTTGTCATCCATGAAAACCCTGGAGGATCAGGAAACTTGATTGGGAGAGGATTTGTGCGATCCTGGAAAAATGGGTTTCAGGCCAGAAAAACGATGATCCCGGGGTCATCAAAAATTTTGGTGGAAAAAAAATATTTTGCGATGAAACATTTTGGTGTAGCAGGAGCAATGTTTGTCACCTAAGGAAACCCTGGAGCATCAAGAAACGTGATTAGGAGACGATTTGTGCGATCCTTGAAAAATGGGTTTCAGGCCAGAAAAACGATGACCCCGTGGTTATCAAAATTTTTGGTTGAAAAAAAATATTTTCCCTAGGCACAATTTAATGAAGCAGGAGCATTGCTTGTCACCCAAGGAAACTCTGGAGCATCAAGAAACTTCATTGGGAAAGATTTGTGCGATCCTGGAAAATTGGGTTTCAGGCCTGAAAAACGATGACCCCGGGGTCATCAAAAATTTTGGAGGAAAAAAAAACATTTCCCTAGGCACAGTTTGCACATGCAGGAGCAGTGCTGGTCATCCAAAGAAACTCTGGAGCATCAACAGACTTGATTAAGGGTGGATGAGTGTGATACTGGAGAAATGGGGATGGGACTTCGGATTTGGGACTTGGAACTTTGAACTTGGCACTTGGAACCCCGGGATCATCAAAAAGTTTGGTGAAATTTTTTTCCCCTAGGCACAGTTTGGTGTAGCAGGAGCTTTGCTTTTCAACCAAGGAAACCCCGGAGCATCAAGAAACTTAATTGGGAGTGGATATGTTCGATCCTGGAAAAATGGGCTTCAGGCCAGAAAAACGATGACCCCGGGGTCATCAAAAATTATGGTGGAAAAAAAATATTATCCATTGGCACAGTTTTGTGTAGCAGGAGCATTGCTTGTCACCCATGGAAATCCTGGAGCATCAAGAAACTTAATTGGGAGTGGATATGTTCGATCCTGGAAAAATGGGCTTCAGGCCAGAAAAACGATGACCCCGGGGTCATCAAAAATTATGGTGGAAAAAAAATATTTTCCATTGGCACAGTTTTGTGTAGAAGGAGCATTGCTTGTCACCCATGGAAATCCTGGAGCATCAAGAAACTTGATTGGGAGGGGATTTGTTCAATCCTGGAAAAATGGGCTTCAGGCCAGAAAAACGATGACCCCGGGGTCATCAAAAATTTTGGTGGAAAAAAAATATTTTGCGATGAAACATTTTGGTGTAGCAGAGGCATTGCTTGTCACATAAGGAAACCCTGGAGCATCAAGAAACTTGATTGGGAGAGGATTTGTGCGATCCTGGAAAAATGGGTTTCAGGCCAGAAAAATGATGACCCCAGGGTCATCAAAAATTTTGGTGGAAAAATTTTTTTTTCCCTAGACACAGTTTGGTGTAGCAGGAGCATTGCTTGTCACCTAAGGAAACCCTGGAGCATCAAGAAACTTGATTGGGAGACGATTTGTGCGATTCTGGAAAAATGGGTTTCAGGCCAGAAAAATGATGACCCCAGGGTCATCAAAATTTTTGGTGGAAAAAAAAACATTTCCCTAGGCACAGTTTGCACATGCAGGAGCAGTGCTGGTCATCCAAAGAAACTCTGGAGCATCAACAGACTTGATTAAGGGTGGATGAGTGTGATACTGGAGAAATGGGGATGGGACTTCGGATTTGGGACTTGGAACTTGGAACTTGGCACTTGGAACCCCGGGATCATCAAAAAGTTTGGTGAAATTTTTTTACCCTAGGCACAGTTTGGTGTAGCAGGAGATTTGCTTTTCAACCAAGGAAACCCTGGAGCATCAAGAAACTTGATTGGGAGAGGATTTGTGCGATCCTGGAAAAATGGTTTCCAGGCCAGAAAAACGATGACCCCGGGGTCATCAAAAATTTTGGTGGAAAAAAAATATTTTGCGATGGAACTTTTTGGTGTAGCAGGAGCAATGTTTGTCACCTAAGGAAACCCTGGAGCATCAAGAAACGTGATTGGGTGACGATTTGTGCGATCCTTGAAAAATGGGTTTCAGGCCAGAAAAACGATGACCCCGGGGTCATCAAAAATTTTGGTGGAAAAAAAATATTTTGCGATGAAACTTTTTGGTGTAGCAGGAGCATTGCTTGTCACCTAAAGAAATCCTGGAGCATTAAAAAACTTTATTGGGAGAGGATTTCTGCGATCCTGGAAAAATGGCATTCAGGCCAGAAAAACGATGACCCCGGGGTCATCAAAAATTATGGTGGAAAAAAAATATTTTCCCTAGGCACAGTTTGGTGTAGCAGGAGCATTGCTTTTCAACTAAAGAATCCCTGGAGCATCAAGAAAATTGACTGGGATAGGATTTGTGCGATCCTGGAAAAATGGGTTTCAGGCCAGAAAAATGATGACCCTGGGGTCATCAAAATTTTTGGTGGAAAAAAAATATTTTCCCCAGGCACAATTTAATGAAGCAGGAGCATTGCTTGTCACCCAAGGAAACTCTGGAGTATCAAGAAACTTCATTGGGAAAGATTTGTGCGATCCTGGAAAAATGGGTTTCAGGCCAGAAAAACGATGACCCCGGGGTCATCAAAAATTTTGGAGGAAATAAAAACATTTCCCTAGGCACAGTTTCCACATGCAGGAGCAGTGCTGGTCATGCAAAGAAACTCTGGAGCATCAACAGACATGATTAAGGGTGGATGAGTGTGATACTGGAGAAATGGGGATGGGACTTCGGATTTGGGACTTGGAACTTGGAACTTGGCACTTGGAACCCCGGGGTCATCAAAAAGTTTGGTGAAATTTTTTTTCCCTTGGCACAGTTTGGTGTAGCAGGAGCATTGCTTGTCACCCAAGGAAACTCTGGAGCATCAAGAAACTTTATTGGGAGAGGATTTTTGCGATCCTGGAAAAATGGGTTTCAGGCCAGAAAAACGATGACCCCGGGGTCATCAAAAATTTTGGTGGAAAAAAAATATTTTCCCTAGGCACAGTTTGGTGTAGCAGGAGCATTGCTTGTCACCTATGAAAACCCTGGAGAATCAAGAAACTTGATTGGGAGAGGATTTGTGCGATCCTGGAAAAATGCGGTTCAGGCCAGAAAAACGATGACCCCGGAGTCTTCAAAAATTTTAGTGGAAAAAAATATTTTGCCTAGAAACATTTTGGTGTAGCAGGAGCAATGCTTGTTACCCAAGGAAATCCTGGAGCATCAAAAAACATGTTTGGGAGAGGATTTCTGCAATCCTGGAAAAATGGCTTTCATGCCAGAAAAACGATGACCCCGGGGTCATCAAAAATTTTGGAGGAAAAAAATTTTATTCCATAGGCACAGTTTTGTGTAGCAGGAGCATTGCTTGTCACCCATGGATATACTGGAGCATCAAGAAACTTGATTGGGAGTGGATATGTTCGATCCTGGAAAAATGGGCTTCAGGCCAGAAAAACGATGACCCCGGGGTCATCAAAAATTATGGTGGAAAAAAAATATTTTCCATTGGCACAGTTTTGTGTAGCAGGAGCATTGCTTGTCACCCATGGAAATCCTGGAGCATCAAGAAACTTGATTGGGAGTGGATTTGTTCGATCCTGGAAAAATGGGCTACAGGCCAGAAAAACGATGACCCCGGAGTCATCAAAAATTTTGGTGGAAAAAAAATATTTTCCCTAGGCACAGTTTGGTGTAGCAGGAGCATTGCTTGTCAACTAAAGAATACCTGGAGCATCAAGAAACTTGACTGGGAGAGGATTTGTGCGATCCTGGAAAAATGGGCTTCAGGCCAGAAAAACGATGACCCCGGGGTCATCAAAAATTATGGTGGAAAAAAAATATTTTCCATTGGCACAGTTTTGTGTAGAAGGAGCATTGCTTGTCACCCATGGAAATCCTGGAGCATCAAGAAACTTGATTGGGAGTAGATTTGTTCGATCCTGGAAAAATGGGCTTCAGGCCAGAAAAACGATGACCCCGGAGTCATCAAAAATTTTGGTGGAAAAAAAATATTTTGCGATGAAACATTTTGGTGTAGCAGAGGCATTGCTTGTCACATAAGGAAAGCCTGGAGCATCAAGAAACATGATTGGGAGAGGATTTGTGCGATCCTGGAAAAATGGGCTTCAGGCCAGAAAAACGATGACCCCGGGGTCATCAAAAATTTTGGGGGAAAAAAAATATTTTCCCTAGGCACAGTTTGGTGTAGCAGGAGCATTGCTTGTCACCCATGAAAACCCTGGAGGATCAGGAAACTTGATTGGGAGAGGATTTGTGCGATCCTGGAAAAATGGGCTTCAGGCCAGAAAAACGATGACCCCGGGGTCATGAAAAATTTTGGTGGAAAAAAAATATTTTCCCTAGGCACAGTTTGGTGTAGCAGGAGCATTTCTTGTCAACTAAAGAATCCCTGGAGCATCAAGAAACTTGACTGGGAGAGGATTTGTGCGATTCTGGAAAAATGAGTTTCAGGCCAGAAAAACGATGACCCCGGGGTCATCAAAAATTATGGTGGAAAAAAAATATTTTGCGATGAAACATTTTGGTGTATCAGGAGCATTGTTTGTCACATAAGGAAACCCTGAAGCATCAAGAAACTTGATTGGGAGACGATTTGTGCGATCCTGGAAAAATGGGTTTCAGGCCAGAAAAACGATGACCCCGGGGTCATCAGAAATTTTGGTGGAAAAAAATATTTTGCGATGAAACATTTTGGTGTAGCAGGAGCATTGCTTGTCACATAAGGAAACCCTGGAGCATCAAGAAACTTGATTAGGAGAGGATTTGTGCGATCCTGGAAAAATGGGTTTCAGGCCAGAAAAACGATGACCCTGGGGTCATCAAAAATTATGGTGGAAAAAAAAATTTTCCATTGGCACAGTTTGGTGTAGCAGGAGCATTGCTTGTCACCAATGAAAACCCTGGAGAATCAAGAAACTTGATTGGGAGAGGATTTGTGCGATCCTGGAAAAAAGGGGTTCAGGCCAGAAAAACAATGACCCCGGAGTCTTCAAAAATTTTGGTGGAAAAAAAATATTTTGCCTAGAAACATTTTGGTGTAGCAGGAGCAATGCTTGTTACCCAAGGAAATCCTGGAGCATCAAAAAACATGATTGGGAGAGGATTTCTGCGATCCTGGAAAAATGGTTTTCAGGCCAGAAAAACGATGACCCCGGGGTCATCAAAAATTTTGGTGGAAAAAAAATATTTTGCGATGAAACATTTTGGTGTAGCAGAGGCATTGTTTGTCACATAAGGAAACCCTGGAGCATCAAGAAACTTGATTGGGAGAGGATTTTTGCGATCCTGGAAAAATGGGCTTCAGGCCAGAAAAACGATGACCCCGGAGTCATCAAAAATTTTGGTGGAAAAAAAATATTTTCCCTAGGCACAGTTTGGTGTAGCAGGAGCATTGCTTGTCAACTAAAGAATACCTGGAGCATCAAGAAACTTGACTGGGAGAGGATTTGTGCGATCCTGGAAAAATGGGCTTCAGGCCAGAAAAACGATGACCCCGGGGTCATCAAAAATTATGGTGGAAAAAAAATATTTTCCATTGGCACAGTTTTGTGTAGAAGGAGCATTGCTTGTCACCCATGGAAATCCTGGAGCATCAAGAAACTTGATTGGGAGGGGATTTGTTCAATCCTGGAAAAATGGGCTTCAGGCCAGAAAAACGATGACCCCGGGGTCATCAAAAATTTTGGTGGAAAAAAAATATTTTGCGATGAAACATTTTGGTGTAGCAGAGGCATTGCTTGTCACATAAGGAAACCCTGGAGCATCAAGAAACTTGATTGGGAGAGGATTTGTGCGATCCTGGAAAAATGGGCTTCAGGCCAGAAAAACGATGACCCCGGGGTCATCAAAAATTTTGGGGGAAAAAAATATTTTCCCTAGGCACAGTTTGGTGTAGCAGGAGCATTGCTTGTCACCCATGAAAACCCTGGAGGATCAGGAAACTTGATTGGGAGAGGATTTGTGCGATCCTGGAAAAATGGGCTTCAGGCCAGAAAAACGATGACCCCGGGGTCATCAAAAATTTTGGTGGAAAAAAAATATTTTCCATTGGCACATTTTGGTGTAGCAGGAGCATTTCTTGTCAACTAAAGAATCCCTGGAGCATCAAGAAACTTGACTGGGAGAGGATTTGTGCGATCCTGGAAAAATGAGTTTCAGGCCAGAAAAACGATGACCCCGGGGTCATCAAAACTTTTGGTGGAAAAAAAATATTTTCCCTAGGCACAGTTTGGTGTAGCAGGAGCATTGCTTGTCACCCAAGGAAACTCTGGAGCATCAAGAAACTTTATTGGGAGAGGCTTTTTGCGATCCTGGAAAATTGGGTTTCAGGCCAGAAAAACGATGACCCCGGGGTCATCAAAAATTTTGGTGGAAAAAAAATATTTTGCGATGAAACATTTTGGTGTAGCAGAGGCATTGTTTGTCACATAAGGAAACCCTGGAGCATCAAGAAACTTGATTGGGAGAGGATTTTTGCGATCCTGGAAAAATGGGCTTCAGGCCAGAAAAACGATGACCCCGGAGTCATCAAAAATTATCGTGGAAAAAAAATATTTTCCCTAGGCACAGTTTGGTGTAGCAGGAGCATTGCTTGTCAACTAAAGAATACCTGGAGCATCAAGAAACTTGACTGGGAGAGGATTTGTGCGATTCTGGAAAAATGGGCTTCAGGCCAGAAAAACGATGACCCCGGGGTCATCAAAAATTATGGTGGAAAAAAAATATTTTCCATTGGCACAGTTTTGTGTAGAAGGAGCATTGCTTGTCACCCATGGAAATCCTGGAGCATCAAGAAACTTGATTGGGAGGGGATTTGTTCAATCCTGGAAAAATGGGCTTCAGGCCAGAAAAACGATGACCCCGGGGTCATCAAAAATTTTGGTGGAAAAAAAATATTTTGCGATGAAACATTTTGGTGTAGCAGAGGCATTGCTTGTCACATAAGGAAACCCTGGAGCATCAAGAAACTTGATTGGGAGAGGATTTGTGCAATCCTGGAAAAATGGGCTTCAGGCCAGAAAAACGATGACCCCGGGGTCATCAAAAATTTGGGGGGAAAAAAAATATTTTCCCTAGGCACAGTTTGGTGTAGCAGGAGCATTGCTTGTCACCCATGAAAACCCTGGAGGATCAGGAAACTTGATTGGGAGAGGATTTGTGCGATCCTGGAAAAATGGGCTTCAGGCCAGAAAAACGATGACCCCGGGGTCATCAAAAATTTTGGTGGAAAAAAAATATTTTCCCTAGGCACAGTTTGGTGTAGCAGGAGAATTTCTTGTCAACTAAAGAATCCCTGGAGCATC
Organism: Tiliqua scincoides; assembly: GCF_035046505.1. NCBI lineage: Eukaryota > Metazoa > Chordata > Lepidosauria > Squamata > Scincidae > Tiliqua > Tiliqua scincoides. The sequence goes on along the minus strand of NC_089833.1, from coordinate 7,105,535 downwards.
AAGAAACTAGACTGGGAGAGGATTTGTGCGATCCTGGAAAAATGAGTTTCAGGCCAGAAAAACGATGACCCCGGGGTCATCAAAACTTTTGGTGGAAAAAAAATATTTTCCCTAGGCACAGTTTCGTGTAGCAGGAGCATTGCTTGTCACCCAAGGAAACTCTGGAGCATTAAGAAACTTTATTGGGAGAGGATTTTTGCGATCCTGGAAAATTGGGTATCAAGCCAGAAAAACGATGACCCCGGGGTCATCAAAAATTTTGGTGGAAAAAAAATATTTTGCGATGAAACATTTTGGTGTAGCAGAGGCATTGCTTGTCACATAAGGAAACCCTGGAGCATCAAGAAACTTGATTGGGAGAGGATTTGTGCGATCCTGGAAAAATGGGCTTCAGGCCAGAAAAACGATGACCCCGGGGTCATCAAAAATTTTGGGGGAAAAAAATATTTTCCCTAGGCACAGTTTGGTGTAGCAGGAGCATTGCTTGTCACCCATGAAAACCCTGGAGGATCAGGAAACTTGATTGGGAGAGGATTTGTGCGATCCTGGAAAAATGGGCTTCAGGCCAGAAAAACGATGACCCCGGGGTCATCAAAAATTTTGGTGGAAAAAAAATATTTTCCATTGGCACATTTTGGTGTAGCAGGAGCATTTCTTGTCAACTAAAGAATCCCTGGAGGATCAAGAAACTTGACTGGGAGAGGATTTGTGCGATCCTGGAAAAATGAGTTTCAGGCCAGAAAAACGATGACCCCGGGGTCATCAAAACTTTTGGTGGAAAAAAAATATTTTCCCTAGGCACAGTTTGGTGTAGCAGGAGCATTGCTTGTCACCCAAGGAAACTCTGGAGCATCAAGAAACTTTATTGGGAGAGGCTTTTTGCGATCCTGGAAAATTGGGTTTCAGGCCAGAAAAACGATGACCCCGGGGTCATCAAAAATTTTGGTGGAAAAAAAATATTTTGCGATGAAACATTTTGGTGTAGCAGAGGCATTGTTTGTCACATAAGGAAACCCTGGAGCATCAAGAAACTTGATTGGGAGAGGATTTTTGCGATCCTGGAAAAATGGGCTTCAGGCCAGAAAAACGATGACCCCGGAGTCATCAAAAATTATGGTGGAAAAAAAATATTTTCCCTAGGCACAGTTTGGTGTAGCAGGAGCATTGCTTGTCAACTAAAGAATACCTGGAGCATCAAGAAACTTGACTGGGAGAGGATTTGTGCGATTCTGGAAAAATGGGCTTCAGGCCAGAAAAACGATGACCCCGGGGTCATCAAAAATTATGGTGGAAAAAAAATATTTTCCATTGGCACAGTTTTGTGTAGAAGGAGCATTGCTTGTCACCCATGGAAATCCTGGAGCATCAAGAAACTTGATTGGGAGGGGATTTGTTCAATCCTGGAAAAATGGGCTTCAGGCCAGAAAAACGATGACCCCGGGGTCATCAAAAATTTTGGTGGAAAAAAAATATTTTGCGATGAAACATTTTGGTGTAGCAGAGGCATTGCTTGTCACATAAGGAAACCCTGGAGCATCAAGAAACTTGATTGGGAGAGGATTTGTGCAATCCTGGAAAAATGGGCTTCAGGCCAGAAAAACGATGACCCCGGGGTCATCAAAAATTTGGGGGGAAAAAAAATATTTTCCCTAGGCACAGTTTGGTGTAGCAGGAGCATTGCTTGTCACCCATGAAAACCCTGGAGGATCAGGAAACTTGATTGGGAGAGGATTTGTGCGATCCTGGAAAAATGGGCTTCAGGCCAGAAAAACGATGACCCCGGGGTCATCAAAAATTTTGGTGGAAAAAAAATATTTTCCCTAGGCACAGTTTGGTGTAGCAGGAGAATTTCTTGTCAACTAAAGAATCCCTGGAGCATCAAGAAACTAGACTGGGAGAGGATTTGTGCGATCCTGGAAAAATGAGTTTCAGGCCAGAAAAACGATGACCCCGGGGTCATCAAAACTTTTGGTGGAAAAAAAATATTTTCCCTAGGCACAGTTTCGTGTAGCAGGAGCATTGCTTGTCACCCAAGGAAACTCTGGAGCATTAAGAAACTTTATTGGGAGAGGATTTTTGCGATCCTGGAAAATTGGGTATCAAGCCAGAAAAACGATGACCCCGGGGTCATCAAAAATTTTGGTGGAAAAAAAATATTTTCCCTAGGCACAGTTTGGTGTAGCAGGAGCATTGCTTGTCACCAATGAAAACCCTGGAGAATCAAGAAACTTGATTGGGAGAGGATTTGTGCGATCCTGGAAAAATGGGGTTCAGGCCAGAAAAACGATGACCCCGGAGTCTTCAAATATTTTGGTGGAAAAAAAATATTTTGCCTAGAAACATTTTGGTGTAGCAGGAGCAATGATTGTTACCCAAGGAAATCCTGGAGCATCAAAAAACATGATTGGGAGAGGATTTCTGCGATCCTGGAAAAATGGTTTTCAGGCCAGAAAAACGATGACCCCGGGGTCATCAAAAATTTTGGTGGAAAAAAAATATTTTGCGATGAAACATTTTGGTGTAGCAGAGGCATTGTTTGTCACATAAGGAAACCCTGGAGCATCAAGAAACTTGATTGGGAGAGGATTTTTGCGATCCTGGAAAAATGGGCTTCAGGCCAGAAAAACGATGACCCCGGAGTCATCAAAAATTTTGGTGGAAAAAAAATATTTTCCCTAGGCACAGTTTGGTGTAGCAGGAGCATTGCTTGTCAACTAAAGAATACCTGGAGCATCAAGAAACTTGACTGGGAGAGGATTTGTGCGATCCTGGAAAAATGGGCTTCAGGCCAGAAAAACGATGACCCCGGGGTCATCAAAAATTATGGTGGAAAAAAAATATTTTCCATTGGCACAGTTTTGTGTAGAAGGAGCATTGCTTGTCACCCATGGAAATCCTGGAGCATCAAGAAACTTGATTGGGAGGGGATTTGTTCAATCCTGGAAAAATGGGCTTCAGGCCAGAAAAACGATGACCCCGGGGTCATCAAAAATTTTGGTGGAAAAAAAATATTTTGCGATGAAACATTTTGGTGTAGCAGAGGCATTGCTTGTCACATAAGGAAACCCTGGAGCATCAAGAAACTTGATTGGGAGAGGATTTGTGCGATCCTGGAAAAATGGGCTTCAGGCCAGAAAAACGATGACCCCGGGGTCATCAAAAATTTTGGGGGAAAAAAAATATTTTCCCTAGGCACAGTTTGGTGTAGCAGGAGCATTGCTTGTCACCCATGAAAACCCTGGAGGATCAGGAAACTTGATTGGGAGAGGATTTGTGCGACCCTGGAAAAATGGGCTTCAGGCCAGAAAAACGATGACCCCGGGGTCATCAAAAATTTTGGTGGAAAAAAAATATTTTCCATTGGCACATTTTGGTGTAGCAGGAGCATTTCTTGTCAACTAAAGAATCCCTGGAGCATCAAGAAACTTGACTGGGAGAGGATTTGTGCGATCCTGGAAAAATGAGTTTCAGGCCTGAAAAACGATGACCAAAACTTTTGGTGGAAAAAAAATATTTTCCCTAGGCACAGTTTGGTGTAGCAGGAGCATTGCTTGTCACCCAAGGAAACTCTGGAGCATCAAGAAACTGTATTGGGAGAGGCTTTTTGCGATCCTGGAAAATTGGGTTTCAGGCCAGAAAAACGATGACCCCGGGGTCATCAAAAATTTTGGTGGAAAAAAAATATTTTGCGATGAAACATTTTGGTGTAGCAGAGGCATTGTTTGTCACATAAGGAAACCCTGGAGCATCAAGAAACTTGATTGGGAGAGGATTTTTGCGATCCTGGAAAAATGGGCTTCAGGCCAGAAAAACGATGACCCCGGAGTCATCAAAAATTATGGTGGAAAAAAAATATTTTCCCTAGGCACAGTTTGGTGTAGCAGGAGCATTGCTTGTCAACTAAAGAATACCTGGAGCATCAAGAAACTTGACTGGGAGAGGATTTGTGCGATTCTGGAAAAATGGGCTTCAGGCCAGAAAAACGATGACCCCGGGGTCATCAAAAATTATGGTGGAAAAAAAATATTTTCCATTGGCACAGTTTTGTGTAGAAGGAGCATTGCTTGTCACCCATGGAAATCCTGGAGCATCAAGAAACTTGATTGGGAGGGGATTTGTTCAATCCTGGAAAAATGGGCTTCAGGCCAGAAAAACGATGACCCCGGGGTCATCAAAAATTTTGGTGGAAAAAAAATATTTTGCGATGAAACATTTTGGTGTAGCAGAGGCATTGCTTGTCACATAAGGAAACCCTGGAGCATCAAGAAACTTGATTGGGAGAGGATTTGTGCAATCCTGGAAAAATGGGCTTCAGGCCAGAAAAACGATGACCCCGGGGTCATCAAAAATTTGGGGGGAAAAAAAATATTTTCCCTAGGCACAGTTTGGTGTAGCAGGAGCATTGCTTGTCACCCATGAAAACCCTGGAGGATCAGGAAACTTGATTGGGAGAGGATTTTCAAAGGTAAGACAGAGGAAAAAGACAGAGACCCATGGTAGATATGCATACTTGCTGCAGAATTTAGCTAGTTACATTGTTTTTGTTTTAATTGCTTTGTTGGTTTCAAGGCTGTCAAACATTTGTGGCTGCCAATTGTCATGTGCTAGGCTGATATAATTTTTTTCCAGATGTATCAATTTGGAGAACAAAATTCTGCCTTGACTGAGTATGACCCCGGGGTCATCAAAACTTTTGGTGGAAAAAAAATATTTTCCCTAGGCACGGTTTCGTGTAGCAGGAGCATTGCTTGTCACCCAAGGAAACTCTGGAGCATTAAGAAACTTTATTGGGAGAGGATTTTTGCGATCCTGGAAAATTGGGTATCAAGCCAGAAAAACGATGACCCCGGGGTCATCAAAAATTTTGGTGGAAAAAAAATATTTTCCCTAGGCACAGTTTGGTGTAGCAGGAGCATTGCTTGTCACCAATGAAAACCCTGGAGAATCAAGAAACTTGATTGGGAGAGGATTTGTGCGATCCTGGAAAAATGGGGTTCAGGCCAGAAAAACGATGACCCCGGAGTCTTCAAATATTTTGGTGGAAAAAAAATATTTTGCCTAGAAACATTTTGGTGTAGCAGGAGCAATGATTGTTATCCAAGGAAATCCTGGAGCATCAAAAAACATGATTGGGAGAGGATTTCTGCGATCCTGGAAAAATGGTTTTCAGGCCAGAAAAACGATGACCCCGGGGTCATCAAAAATTTTGGTGGAAAAAAAATATTTTGCGATGAAACATTTTGGTGTAGCAGAGGCATTGTTTGTCACATAAGGAAACCCTGGAGCATCAAGAAACTTGATTGGGAGAGGATTTTTGCGATCCTGGAAAAATGGGCTTCAGGCCAGAAAAACGATGACCCCGGAGTCATCAAAAATTTTGGTGGAAAAAAAATATTTTCCCTAGGCACAGTTTGGTGTAGCAGGAGCATTGCTTGTCAACTAAAGAATACCTGGAGCATCAAGAAACTTGACTGGGAGAGGATTTGTGCGATCCTGGAAAAATGGGCTTCAGGCCAGAAAAACGATGACCCCGGGGTCATCAAAAATTATGGTGGAAAAAAAATATTTTCCATTGGCACAGTTTTGTGTAGAAGGAGCATTGCTTGTCACCCATGGAAATCCTGGAGCATCAAGAAACTTGATTGGGAGGGGATTTGTTCAATCCTGGAAAAATGGGCTTCAGGCCAGAAAAACGATGACCCCGGGGTCATCAAAAATTTTGGTGGAAAAAAAATATTTTGCGATGAAACATTTTGGTGTAGCAGAGGCATTGCTTGTCACATAAGGAAACCCTGGAGCATCAAGAAACTTGATTGGGAGAGGATTTGTGCGATCCTGGAAAAATGGGCTTCAGGCCAGAAAAACGATGACCCCGGGGTCATCAAAAATTTTGGGGGAAAAAAAATATTTTCCCTAGGCACAGTTTGGTGTAGCAGGAGCATTGCTTGTCACCCATGAAAACCCTGGAGGATCAGGAAACTTGATTGGGAGAGGATTTGTGCGATCCTGGAAAAATGGGCTTCAGGCCAGAAAAACGATGACCCCGGGGTCATCAAAAATTTTGGTGGAAAAAAAATATTTTCCATTGGCACAGTTTGGTGTAGCAGGAGCATTTCTTGTCAACTAAAGAATCCCTGGAGCATCAAGAAACTTGACTGGGAGAGGATTTGTGCGATCCTGGAAAAATGAGTTTCAGGCCAGAAAAATGATGACCCCGGGGTCATCAAAACTTTTGGTGGAAAAAAAATATTTTCCCTAGGCACAGTTTGGTGTAGCAGGAGCATTGCTTGTCACCCAAGGAAACTCTGGAGCATCAAGAAACTTTATTGGGAGAGGATTTTTGCGATCCTGGAAAAATGGGTTTCAGGCCAGAAAAACGATGACCCCGGGGTCATCAAAAATTTTGGTGGAAAAAAAATATTTTGCGATGAAACATTTTGGTGTAGCAGAGGCATTGTTTGTCACATAAGGAAACCCTGGAGCATCAAGAAACTTGATTGGGAGAGGATTTTTGCGATCCTGGAAAAATGGGCTTCAGGCCAGAAAAACGATGACCCCGGGGTCATCAAAAATTTTGGTGGAAAAAATATATTTTGCGATGAAACATTTTGGTGTAGCAGGAGCATTGCTTGTCACCCAAGGAAACTCTGGAGCATCAAGAAACTTTATTGGGAGAGGATTTTTGCGATCCTGGAAAATTGGGTTTCAGGCCAGAAAAACTATGACCCCGGGGTCATCAAAAATTTTGGTGGAAAAAAAATATTTTCCCTAGGCACAGTTTGGTGTAGCAGGAGCATTGCTTGTCACCTATGAAAACCCTGGAGAATCAAGAAACTTGATTGGGAGAGGATTTGTGCGATCCTGGAAAAATGCAGTTCAGGCCAGAAAAACGATGACCCCGGAGTCTTCAAAAATTTTAGTGGAAAAAAAATATTTTGCCTAGAAACATTTTGGTGTAGCAGGAGCAATGCTTGTTACCCAAGGAAATCCTGGAGCATCAAAAAACATGATTGGGAGAGGATTTCTGCAATCCTGGAAAAATGGCTTTCATGCCAGAAAAACGATGACCCCGGGGTCATCAAAAATTTTGGAGGAAAAAAAATTTTTTCCATAGGCACAGTTTTGTGTAGCAGGAGCATTGCTTGTCACCCATTGATATACTGGAGCATCAAGAAACTTGATTGGGAGTGGATATGTTCGATCCTGGAAAAATGGGCTTCAGGCCAGAAAAACGATGACCCCGGGGTCATCAAAAATTATGGTGGAAAAAAAATATTTTCCATTGGCACAGTTTTGTGTAGCAGGAGCATTGCTTGTCACCCATGGAAATCCTGGAGCATCAAGAAACTTGATTGGGAGTGGATTTGTTCGATCCTGGAAAAATGGGCTTCAGGCCAGAAAAACGATGACCCCGGAGTCATCAAAAATTTTGGTGGAAAAAAAATATTTTCCCTAGGCACAGTTTGGTGTAGCAGGAGCATTGCTTGTCAACTAAAGAATACCTGGAGCATCAAGAAACTTGACTGGGAGAGGATTTGTGCGATCCTGGAAAAATGGGCTTCAGGCCAGAAAAACGATGACCCCGGGGTCATCAAAAATTATGGTGGAAAAAAAATATTTTCCATTGGCACAGTTTTGTGTAGAAGGAGCATTGCTTGTCACCCATGGAAATCCTGGAGCATCAAGAAACTTGATTGGGAGTAGATTTGTTCGATCCTGGAAAAATGGGCTTCAGGCCAGAAAAACGATGACCCCGGAGTCATCAAAAATTTTGGTGGAAAAAAAATATTTTGCGATGAAACATTTTGGTGTAGCAGAGGCATTGCTTGTCACATAAGGAAACCCTGGAGCATCAAGAAACTTGATTGGGAGAGGATTTGTGCAATCCTGGAAAAATGGGCTTCAGGCCAGAAAAACGATGACCCCGGGGTCATCAAAAATTTGGGGGGAAAAAAAATATTTTCCCTAGGCACAGTTTGGTGTAGCAGGAGCATTGCTTGTCACCCATGAAAACCCTGGAGGATCAGGAAACTTGATTGGGAGAGGATTTGTGCGATCCTGGAAAAATGGGCTTCAGGCCAGAAAAACGATGACCCCGGGGTCATCAAAAATTTTGGTGGAAAAAAAATATTTTCCCTAGGCACAGTTTGGTGTAGCAGGAGAATTTCTTGTCAACTAAAGAATCCCTGGAGCATCAAGAAACTAGACTGGGAGAGGATTTGTGCGATCCTGGAAAAATGAGTTTCAGGCCAGAAAAACGATGACCCCGGGGTCATCAAAACTTTTGGTGGAAAAAAAATATTTTCCCTAGGCACAGTTTCGTGTAGCAGGAGCATTGCTTGTCACCCAAGGAAACTCTGGAGCATTAAGAAACTTTATTGGGAGAGGGTTTTTGCGATCCTGGAAAATTGGGTATCAAGCCAGAAAAACGATGACCCCGGGGTCATCAAAAATTTTGGTGGAAAAAAAATATTTTCCCTAGGCACAGTTTGGTGTAGCAGGAGCATTGCTTGTCACCAATGAAAACCCTGGAGAATCAAGAAACTTGATTGGGAGAGGATTTGTGCGATCCTGGAAAAATGGGGTTCAGGCCAGAAAAACGATGACCCCGGAGTCTTCAAAAATTTTGGTGGAAAAAAAATATTTTGCCTAGAAACATTTTGGTGTAGCAGGAGCAATGATTGTTACCCAAGGAAATCCTGGAGCATCAAAAAACATGATTGGGAGAGGATTTCTGCGATCCTGGAAAAATGGTTTTCAGGCCAGAAAAACGATGACCCCGGGGTCATCAAAAATTTTGGTGGAAAAAAAATATTTTGCGATGAAACATTTTGGTGTAGCAGAGGCATTGTTTGTCACATAAGGAAACCCTGGAGCATCAAGAAACTTGATTGGGAGAGGATTTTTGCGATCCTGGAAAAATGGGCTTCAGGCCAGAAAAACGATGACCCCGGAGTCATCAAAAATTTTGGTGGAAAAAAAATATTTTCCCTAGGCACAGTTTGGTGTAGCAGGAGCATTGCTTGTCAACTAAAGAATACCTGGAGCATCAAGAAACTTGACTGGGAGAGGATTTGTGCGATCCTGGAAAAATGGGCTTCAGGCCAGAAAAACGATGACCCCGGGGTCATCAAAAATTATGGTGGAAAAAAAATATTTTCCATTGGCACAGTTTTGTGTAGAAGGAGCATTGCTTGTCACCCATGGAAATCCTGGAGCATCAAGAAACTTGATTGGGAGTAGATTTGTTCGATCCTGGAAAAATGGGCTTCAGGCCAGAAAAACGATGACCCCGGAGTCATCAAAAATTTTGGTGGAAAAAAAATATTTTGCGATGAAACATTTTGGTGTAGCAGAGGCATTGCTTGTCACATAAGGAAAGCCTGGAGCATCAAGAAACATGATTGGGAGAGGATTTGTGCGATCCTGGAAAAATTGGCTTCAGGCCAGAAAAACGATGACCCCGGGGTAATCCAAATTTTTGGGGGAAAAAAAATATTTTCCCTAGGCACAGTTTGGTGTAGCAGGAGCATTTCTTGTCAACTAAAGAATCCCTGGAGCATCAAGAAACTTGACTGGGAGAGGATTTGTGCGATCCTGGAAAAATGAGTTTCAGGCCAGAAAAACGATGACCCCGGGGTCATCAAAAATTATGGTGGAAAAAAAATATTTTGCGATGAAACATTTTGGTGTATCAGGAGCATTGTTTGTCACATAAGGAAACCCTGAAGCATCAAGAAACTTGATTGGGAGACGATTTGTGCGATCCTGGAAAAATGGGTTTCAGGCCAGAAAAACGATGACCCCGGGGTCATCAGAAATTTTGGTGGAAAAAAATATTTTGCGATGAAACATTTTGGTGTAGCAGGAGCATTGCTTGTCACATAAGGAAACCCTGGAGCATCAAGAAACTTGATTAGGAGAGGATTTGTGCGATCCTGGAAAAATGGGTTTCAGGCCAGAAAAACGATGACCCCGGGGTCATCAAAAATTATGGTGGAAAAAAAAAATTTTCCATTGGCACAGTTTGGTGTAGCAGGAGCATTGCTTGTCACCAATGAAAACCCTGGAGAATCAAGAAACTTGATTGGGAGAGGATTTGTGCGATCCTGGAAAAATGGGGTTCAGGCCAGAAAAACAATGACCCCGGAGTCTTCAAAAATTTTGGTGGAAAAAAAATATTTTGCCTAGAAACATTTTGGTGTAGCAGGAGCAATGCTTGTTACCCAAGGAAATCCTGGAGCATCAAAAAACATGATTGGGAGAGGATTTCTGCGATCCTGGAAAAATGGTTTTCAGGCCAGAAAAACGATGACCCCGGGGTCATCAAAAATTTTGGTGGAAAAAAAATATTTTGCGATGAAACATTTTGGTGTAGCAGAGGCATTGTTTGTCACATAAGGAAACCCTGGAGCATCAAGAAACTTGATTGGGAGAGGATTTTTGCGATCCTGGAAAAATGGGCTTCAGGCCAGAAAAACGATGACCCCGGAGTCATCAAAAATTTTGGTGGAAAAAAAATATTTTCCCTAGGCACAGTTTGGTGTAGCAGGAGCATTGCTTGTCAACTAAAGAATACCTGGAGCATCAAGAAACTTGACTGGGAGAGGATTTGTGCGATCCTGGAAAAATGGGCTTCAGGCCAGAAAAACGATGACCCCGGGGTCATCAAAAATTATGGTGGAAAAAAAATATTTTCCATTGGCACAGTTTTGTGTAGAAGGAGCATTGCTTGTCACCCATGGAAATCCTGGAGCATCAAGAAACTTGATTGGGAGGGGATTTGTTCAATCCTGGAAAAATGGGCTTCAGGCCAGAAAAACGATGACCCCGGGGTCATCAAAAATTTTGGTGGAAAAAAAATATTTTGCGATGAAACATTTTGGTGTAGCAGAGGCATTGCTTGTCACATAAGGAAACCCTGGAGCATCAAGAAACTTGATTGGGAGAGGATTTGTGCGATCCTGGAAAAATGGGCTTCAGGCCAGAAAAACGATGACCCCGGGGTCATCAAAAATTTTGGGGGAAAAAAAATATTTTCCCTAGGCACAGTTTGGTGTAGCAGGAGCATTGCTTGTCACCCATGAAAACCCTGGAGGATCAGGAAACTTGATTGGGAGAGGATTTGTGCGATCCTGGAAAAATGGGCTTCAGGCCAGAAAAACGATGACCCCGGGGTCATCAAAAATTTTGGTGGAAAAAAAATATTTTCCCTAGGCACAGTTTGGTGTAGCAGGAGCATTTCTTGTCAACTAAAGAATCCCTGGAGCATCAAGAAACTTGACTGGGAGAGGATTTGTGCGATCCTGGAAAAATGAGTTTCAGGCCAGAAAAACGATGACCCCGGGGTCATCAAAACTTTTGGTGGAAAAAAAATATTTTCCCTAGGCACAGTTTGGTGTAGCAGGAGCATTGCTTGTCACCCAAGGAAACTCTGGAGCATCAAGAAACTTTATTGGGAGAGGATTTTTGCGATCCTGGAAAATTGGGTTTCAGGCCAGAAAAACGATGACCCCGGGGTCATCAAAAATTTTGGTGGAAAAAAAATATTTTGCGATGAAACATTTTGGTGTAGCAGAGGCATTGTTTGTCACATAAGGAAACCCTGGAGCATCAAGAAACTTGATTGGGAGAGGATTTTTGCGATCCTGGAAAAATGGGCTTCAGGCCAGAAAAACGATGACCCCGGAGTCATCAAAAATTTTGGTGGAAAAAAAATATTTTGCGATGAAACATTTTGGTGTAGCAGAGGCATTGCTTGTCACATAAGGAAAGCCTGGAGCATCAAGAAACATGATTGGGAGAGGATTTGTGCGATCCTGGAAAAATGGGCTTCAGGCCAGAAAAACGATGACCCCGGGGTCATCAAAAATTTTGGGGGAAAAAAAATATTTTCCCTAGGCACAGTTTGGTGTAGCAGGAGCATTTCTTGTCAACTAAAGAATCCCTGGAGCATCAAGAAACTTGACTGGGAGAGGATTTGTGCGATCCTGGAAAAATGAGTTTCAGGCCAGAAAAACGATGACCCCGGGGTCATCAAAAATTATGGTGGAAAAAAAATATTTTGCGATGAAACATTTTGGTGTATCAGGAGCATTGTTTGTCACATAAGGAAACCCTGAAGCATCAAGAAACTTGATTGGGAGACGATTTGTGCGATCCTGGAAAAATGGGTTTCAGGCCAGAAAAACGATGACCCCGGGGTCATCAGAAATTTTGGTGGAAAAAAATATTTTGCGATGAAACATTTTGGTGTAGCAGGAGCATTGCTTGTCACATAAGGAAACCCTGGAGCATCAAGAAACTTGATTAGGAGAGGATTTGTGCGATCCTGGAAAAATGGGTTTCAGGCCAGAAAAACGATGACCCCGGGGTCATCAAAAATTATGGTGGAAAAAAAAAATTTTCCATTGGCACAGTTTGGTGTAGCAGGAGCATTGCTTGTCACCAATGAAAACCCTGGAGAATCAAGAAACTTGATTGGGAGAGGATTTGTGCGATCCTGGAAAAATGGGGTTCAGGCCAGAAAAACAATGACCCCGGAGTCTTCAAAAATTTTGGTGGAAAAAAAATATTTTGCCTAGAAACATTTTGGTGTAGCAGGAGCAATGCTTGTTACCCAAGGAAATCCTGGAGCATCAAAAAACATGATTGGGAGAGGATTTCTGCGATCCTGGAAAAATGGTTTTCAGGCCAGAAAAACGATGACCCCGGGGTCATCAAAAATTTTGGTGGAAAAAAAATATTTTGCGATGAAACATTTTGGTGTAGCAGAGGCATTGTTTGTCACATAAGGAAACCCTGGAGCATAAAGAAACTTGATTGGGAGAGGATTTTTGCGATCCTGGAAAAATGGGCTTCAGGCCAGAAAAACGATGACCCCGGAGACATCAAAAATTTTGATGGAAAAAAAATATTTTCCCTAGGCACAGTTTGGTGTAGCAGGAGCATTGCTTGTCAACTAAAGAATACCTGGAGCATCAAGAAACTTGACTGGGAGAGGATTTGTGCGATCCTGGAAAAATGGGCTTCAGGCCAGAAAAACGATGACCCCGGGGTCATCAAAAATTTTGGTGGAAAAAAAATATTTTGCGATGAAACATTTTGGTGTAGCAGAGGCATTGCTTGTCACATAAGGAAACCCTGGAGCATCAAGAAACTTGATTGGGAGAGGATTTGTGCGATCCTGGAAAAATGGGCTTCAGGCCAGAAAAACGATGACCCCGGGGTCATCAAAAATTTTGGGGGAAAAAAAATATTTTCCCTAGGCACAGTTTGGTGTAGCAGGAGCATTGCTTGTCACCCATGAAAACCCTGGAGGATCAGGAAACTTGATTGGGAGAGGATTTGTGCGATCCTGGAAAAATGGGCTTCAGGCCAGAAAAACGATGACCCCGGGGTCATCAAAAATTTTGGTGGAAAAAAAATATTTTCCATTGGCACAGTTAGGTGTAGCAGGAGCATTTCTTGTCAACTAAAGAATCCCTGGAGCATCAAGAAACTTGACTGGGAGAGGATTTGTGCGATCCTGGAAAAATGAGTTTCAGGCCAGAAAAACGATGACCCCGGGGTCATCAAAACTTTTGGTGGAAAAAAAATATTTTCCCTAGGCACAGTTTGGTGTAGCAGGAGCATTGCTTGTCACCCAAGGAAACTCTGGAGCATCAAGAAACTTTATTGGGAGAGGATTTTTGCGATCCTGGAAAATTGGGTTTCAGGCCAGAAAAACGATGACCCCGGGGTCATCAAAAATTTTGGTGGAAAAAAAATATTTTGCGATGAAACATTTTGGTGTAGCAGAGGCATTGTTTGTCACATAAGGAAACCCTGGAGCATCAAGAAACTTGATTGGGAGAGGATTTTTGCGATCCTGGAAAAATGGGCTTCAGGCCAGAAAAACGATGACCCCGGAGTCATCAAAAATTTTGGTGGAAAAAAAATATTTTGTGATGAAACATTTTGGTGTAGCAGAGGCATTGCTTGTCACATAAGGAAAGCCTGGAGCATCAAGAAACATGATTGGGAGAGGATTTGTGCGATCCTGGAAAAATGGGCTTCAGGCCAGAAAAACGATGACCCCGGGGTCATCAAAAATTTTGGGGGAAAAAAAATATTTTCCCTAGGCACAGTTTGGTGTAGCAGGAGCATTTCTTGTCAACTAAAGAATCCCTGGAGCATCAAGAAACTTGACTGGGAGAGGATTTGTGCGATCCTGGAAAAATGAGTTTCAGGCCAGAAAAACGATGACCCCGGGGTCATCAAAAATTATGGTGGAAAAAAAATATTTTGCGATGAAACATTTTGGTGTATCAGGAGCATTGTTTGTCACATAAGGAAACCCTGAAGCATCAAGAAACTTGATTGGGAGACGATTTGTGCGATCCTGGAAAAATGGGTTTCAGGCCAGAAAAACGATGACCCCGGGGTCATCAGAAATTTTGGTGGAAAAAAATATTTTGCGATGAAACATTTTGGTGTAGCAGGAGCATTGCTTGTCACATAAGGAAACCCTGGAGCATCAAGAAACTTGATTAGGAGAGGATTTGTGCGATCCTGGAAAAATGGGTTTCAGGCCAGAAAAACGATGACCCCGGGGTCATCAAAAATTATGGTGGAAAAAAAAAATTTTCCATTGGCACAGTTTGGTGTAGCAGGAGCATTGCTTGTCACCAATGAAAACCCTGGAGAATCAAGAAACTTGATTGGGAGAGGATTTGTGCGATCCTGGAAAAATGGGGTTCAGGCCAGAAAAACAATGACCCCGGAGTCTTCAAAAATTTTGGTGGAAAAAAAATATTTTGCCTAGAAACATTTTGGTGTAGCAGGAGCAATGCTTGTTACCCAAGGAAATCCTGGAGCATCAAAAAACATGATTGGGAGAGGATTTCTGCGATCCTGGAAAAATGGTTTTCAGGCCAGAAAAACGATGACCCCGGGGTCATCAAAAATTTTGGTGGAAAAAAAATATTTTGCGATGAAACATTTTGGTGTAGCAGAGGCATTGCTTGTCACATAAGGAAACCCTGGAGCATCAAGAAACTTGATTGGGAGAGGATTTGTGCGATCCTGGAAAAATGGGCTTCAGGCCAGAAAAACGATGACCCCGGGGTCATCAAAAATTTTGGGGGAAGAAAAATATTTTCCCTAGGCACAGTTTGGTGTAGCAGGAGCATTGCTTGTCACCCATGAAAACCCTGGAGGATCAGGAAACTTGATTGGGAGAGGATTTGTGCGATCCTGGAAAAATGGGCTTCAGGCCAGAAAAACGATGACCCCGGGGTCATCAAAAATTTTGGTGGAAAAAAAATATTTTCCCTAGGCACAGTTTGGTGTAGCAGGAGCATTTCTTGTCAACTAAAGAATCCCTGGAGCATCAAGAAACTTGACTGGGAGAGGATTTGTGCGATCCTGGAAAAATGAGTTTCAGGCCAGAAAAACGATGACCCCGGGGTCATCAAAACTTTTGGTGGAAAAAAAATATTTTCCCTAGGCACAGTTTGGTGTAGCAGGAGCATTGCTTGTCACCCAAGGAAACTCTGGAGCATCAAGAAACTTTATTGGGAGAGGATTTTTGCGATCCTGGAAAATTGGGTTTCAGGCCAGAAAAACGATGACCCCGGGGTCATCAAAAATTTTGGTGGAAAAAAAATATTTTGCGATGAAACATTTTGGTGTAGCAGAGGCATTGTTTGTCACATAAGGAAACCCTGGAGCATCAAGAAACTTGATTGGGAGAGGATTTTTGCGATCCTGGAAAAATGGGCTTCAGGCCAGAAAAACGATGACCCCGGAGTCATCAAAAATTTTGGTGGAAAAAAAATATTTTGCGATGAAACATTTTGGTGTAGCAGAGGCATTGCTTGTCACATAAGGAAAGCCTGGAGCATCAAGAAACATGATTGGGAGAGGATTTGTGCGATCCTGGAAAAATGGGCTTCAGGCCAGAAAAACGATGACCCCGGGGTCATCAAAAATTTTGGGGGAAAAAAAATATTTTCCCTAGGCACAGTTTGGAGTAGCAGGAGCATTTCTTGTCAACTAAAGAATCCCTGGAGCATCAAGAAACTTGACTGGGAGAGGATTTGTGCGATCCTGGAAAAATGAGTTTCAGGCCAGAAAAACGATGACCCCGGGGTCATCAAAAATTATGGTGGAAAAAAAATATTTTGCGATGAAACATTTTGGTGTATCAGGAGCATTGTTTGTCACATAAGGAAACCCTGAAGCATCAAGAAACTTGATTGGGAGACGATTTGTGCGATCCTGGAAAAATGGGTTTCAGGCCAGAAAAACGATGACCCCGGGGTCATCAGAAATTTTGGTGGAAAAAAATATTTTGCGATGAAACATTTTGGTGTAGCAGGAGCATTGCTTGTCACATAAGGAAACCCTGGAGCATCAAGAAACTTGATTAGGAGAGGATTTGTGCGATCCTGGAAAAATGGGTTTCAGGCCAGAAAAACGATGACCCCGGGGTCATCAAAAATTATGGTGGGAAAAAAAAATTTTCCATTGGCACAGTTTGGTGTAGCAGGAGCATTGCTTGTCACCAATGAAAACCCTGGAGAATCAAGAAACTTGATTGGGAGAGGATTTGTGCGATCCTGGAAAAATGGGGTTCAGGCCAGAAAAACAATGACCCCGGAGTCTTCAAAAATTTTGGTGGAAAAAAAATATTTTGCCTAGAAACATTTTGGTGTAGCAGGAGCAATGCTTGTTACCCAAGGAAATCCTGGAGCATCAAAAAACATGATTGGGAGAGGATTTCTGCGATCCTGGAAAAATGGTTTTCAGGCCAGAAAAACGATGACCCCGGGGTCATCAAAAATTTTGGTGGAAAAAAAATATTTTGCGATGAAACATTTTGGTGTAGCAGAGGCATTGTTTGTCACATAAGGAAACCCTGGAGCATCAAGAAACTTGATTGGGAGAGGATTTTTGCGATCCTGGAAAAATGGGCTTCAGGCCAGAAAAACGATGACCCCGGAGTCATCAAAAATTTTGGTGGAAAAAAAATATTTTCCCTAGGCACAGTTTGGTGTAGCAGGAGCATTGCTTGTCAACTAAAGAATACCTGGAGCATCAAGAAACTTGACTGGGAGAGGATTTGTGCGATCCTGGAAAAATGGGCTTCAGGCCAGAAAAACGATGACCCCGGGGTCATCAAAAATTATGGTGGAAAAAAAATATTTTCCATTGGCACAGTTTTGTGTAGAAGGAGCATTGCTTGTCACCCATGGAAATCCTGGAGCATCAAGAAACTTGATTGGGAGGGGATTTGTTCAATCCTGGAAAAATGGGCTTCAGGCCAGAAAAACGATGACCCCGGGGTCATCAAAAATTTTGGTGGAAAAAAAATATTTTGCGATGAAACATTTTGGTGTAGCAGAGGCATTGCTTGTCACATAAGGAAACCCTGGAGCATCAAGAAACTTGATTGGGAGAGGATTTGTGCGATCCTGGAAAAATGGGCTTCAGGCCAGAAAAACGATGACCCCGGGGTCATCAAAAATTTTGGGGGAAGAAAAATATTTTCCCTAGGCACAGTTTGGTGTAGCAGGAGCATTGCTTGTCACCCATGAAAACCCTGGAGGATCAGGAAACTTGATTGGGAGAGGATTTGTGCGATCCTGGAAAAATGGGCTTCAGGCCAGAAAAACGATGACCCCGGGGTCATCAAAAATTTTGGTGGAAAAAAAATATTTTCCCTAGGCACAGTTTGGTGTAGCAGGAGCATTTCTTGTCAAGTAATGAATCCCTGGAGCATCAAGAAACTTGACTGGGAGAGGATTTGTGCGATCCTGGAAAAATGAGTTTCAGGCCAGAAAAACGATGACCCCGGGGTCATCAAAAATTTTGGTGGAAAAAAAATATTTTCCCTAGGCACAGTTTGGTGTAGCAGGAGCATTGCTTGTCACCCAAGGAAACTCTGGAGCATCAAGAAACTTTATTGGGAGAGGATTTTTGCGATCCTGGAAAATTGGGTTTCAGGCCAGAAAAACGATGACCCCGGGGTCATCAAAAATTTTGGTGGAAAAAAAATATTTTGCGATGAAACATTTTGGTGTAGCAGAGGCATTGTTTGTCACATAAGGAAACCCTGGAGCATCAAGAAACTTGATTGGGAGAGGATTTTTGCAATCCTGGAAAAATGGGCTTCAGGCCAGAAAAACGATGACCCCGGAGTCATCAAAAATTTTGGTGGAAAAAAAATATTTTCCCTAGGCACAGTTTGGTGTAGCAGGAGCATTGCTTGTCAACTAAAGAATACCTGGAGCATCAAGAAACTTGACTGGGAGAGGATTTGTGCGATCCTGGAAAAATGGGCTTCAGGCCAAAAAAACGATGACCCCGGGGTCATCAAAAATTATGGTGGAAAAAAAATATTTTCCATTGGCACAGTTTTGTGTAGAAGGAGCATTGCTTGTCACCCATGGAAATCCTGGAGCATCAAGAAACTTGATTGGGAGGGGATTTGTTCAATCCTGGAAAAATGGGCTTCAGGCCAGAAAAACGATGACCCCGGGGTCATCAAAAATTTTGGTGGAAAAAAAATATTTTGCGATGAAACATTTTGGTGTAGCAGAGGCATTGCTTGTCACATAAGGAAACCCTGGAGCATCAAGAAACTTGATTGGGAGAGGATTTGTGCAATCCTGGAAAAATGGGCTTCAGGCCAGAAAAAACGATGACCCCGGGGTCATCAAAAATTTTGGGGAAAAAAAATATTTTCCCTAGGCACAGTTTGGTGTAGCAGGAGCATTGCTTGTCACCCATGAAAACCCTGGAGGATCAGGAAACTTGATTGGGAGAGGATTTGTGCGATCCTGGAAAAATGGGCTTCAGGCCAGAAAAACGATGACCCCGGGGTCATCAAAAATTTTGGTGGAAAAAAAATATTTTCCCTAGGCACAGTTTGGTGTAGCAGGAGCATTTCTTGTCAACTAAAGAATCCCTGGAGCATCAAGAAACTAGACTGGGAGAGGATTTGTGCGATCCTGGAAAAATGAGTTTCAGGCCAGAAAAACGATGACCCCGGGGTCATCAAAACTTTTGGTGGAAAAAAAATATTTTCCCTAGGCACAGTTTCGTGTAGCAGGAGCATTGCTTGTCACCCAAGGAAACTCTGGAGCATCAAGAAACTTTATTGGGAGAGGATTTTTGCGATCCTGGAAAATTGGGTATCAAGCCAGAAAAACGATGACCCCGGGGTCATCAAAAATTTTGGTGGAAAAAAAATATTTTCCCTAGGCACAGTTTGGTGTAGCAGGAGCATTGCTTGTCACCAATGAAAACCCTGGAGAATCAAGAAACTTGATTGGGAGAGGATTTGTGCGGTCCTGGAAAAATGGGGTTCAGGCCAGAAAAACGATGACCCCGGAGTCTTCAAAAATTTTGGTGGAAAAAAAATATTTTGCCTAGAAACATTTTGGTGTAGTAGGAGCAATGATTGTTACCCAAGGAAATCCTGGAGCATCAAAAAACATGATTGGGAGAGGATTTCTGCGATCCTGGAAAAAATGGTTTTCAGGCCAGAAAAACGATGACCCCGGGGTCATCAAAAATTTTGGTGGAAAAAAAAATATTTTGCGATGAAACATTTTGGTGTAGCAGAGGCATTGTTTGTCACATAAGGAAACCCTGGAGCATCAAGAAACTTGATTGGGAGAGGATTTTTGCGATCCTGGAAAAATGGGCTTCAGGCCAGAAAAACGATGACCCCGGAGTCATCAAAAATTTTGGTGGAAAAAAATATTTTCCCTAGGCACAGTTTGGTGTAGCAGGAGCATTGCTTGTCAACTAAAGAATACCTGGAGCATCAAGAAACTTGACTGGGAGAGGATTTGTGCGATCCTGGAAAAATGGGCTTCAGGCCAGAAAAACGATGACCCCGGGGTCATCAAAAATTATGGTGGAAAAAAAATATTTTCCATTGGCACAGTTTTGTGTAGAAGGAGCATTGCTTGTCACCCATGGAAATCCTGGAGCATCAAGAAACTTGATTGGGAGTGGATTTGTTCGATCCTGGAAAAATGGGCTTCAGGCCAGAAAAACGATGACCCCGGGGTCATCAAAAATTTTGGTGGAAAAAAATATTTTGCGATGAAACATTTTGGTGTAGCAGAGGCATTGCTTGTCACCCAAGGAAACTCTGGAGCATCAAGAAACTTTATTGGGAGAGGATTTTTGCGATCCTGGAAAAATGGGTTTCAGGCCAGAAAAACGATGACCCCGGGGTCATCAAAAATTTTGGTGGAAAAAAATATTTTGCGATGAAACATTTTGGTGTAGCAGAGGCATTGTTTGTCACATAAGGAAACCCTGGAGCATCAAGAAACTTGATTGGGAGAGGATTTTTGCGATCCTGGAAAAATGGGCTTCAGTCCAGAAAAACGATGACCCCGGAGTCATCAAAAATTTTGGTGGAAAAAAAATATTTTCCCTAGGCACAGTTTGGTGTAGCAGGAGAATTGCTTGTCAACTAAAGAATACCTGGAGCATCAAGAAACTTGACTGGGAGAGGATTTGTGCGATCCTGGAAAAATGGGCTTCAGGCCAGAAAAACGATGACCCCGGGGTCATCAAAAATTATGGTGGAAAAAAAATATTTTCCATTGGCACAGTTTTGTGTAGAAGGAGCATTGCTTGTCACCCATGGAAATCCTGGAGCATCAAGAAACTTGATTGGGAGGGGATTTGTTCAATCCTGGAAAAATGGGCTTCAGGCCAGAAAAACGATGACCCCGGGGTCATCAAAAATTTTGGTGGAAAAAAAATATTTTGCGATGAAACATTTTGGTGTAGCAGAGGCATTGCTTGTCACATAAGGAAACCCTGGAGCATCAGAAACTTGATTGGGAGAGGATTTGTGCGATCCTGGAAAAATGGGCTTCAGGCCAGAAAAACGATGACCCCGGGGTCATCAAAAATTTTGGGGAAAAAAAATATTTTCCCTAGGCACAGTTTGGTGTAGCAGGAGCATTGCTTGTCACCCATGAAAACCCTGGAGGATCAGGAAACTTGATTGGGAGAGGATTTGTGCGATCCTGGAAAAATGGGCTTCAGGCCAGAAAAACGATGACCCCGGGGTCATCAAAAATTTTGGTGGAAAAAAATATTTTCCCTAGGCACAGTTTGGTGTAGCAGGAGCATTTCTTGTCAACTAAAGAATCCCTGGAGCATCAAGAAACTTGACTGGGAGAGGATTTGTGCGATCCTGGAAAAATGAGTTTCAGGCCAGAAAAACGATGACCCCGGTGTCATCAAAACTTTTGGTGGAAAAAAAATATTTTCCCTAGGCACAGTTTGGTGTAGCAGGAGCATTGCTTGTCACCCAAGGAAACTCTGGAGCATCAAGAAACTTAATTGGGAGAGGATTTTTGCGATCCTGGAAAATTGGGTATCAAGCCAGAAAAACGATGACCCCGGGGTCATCAAAAATTTTGGTGGAAAAAAAATATTTTCCCTAGGCACAGTTTGGTGTAGCAGGAGCATTGCTTGTCACCCAAGGAAACTCTGGAGCATCAAGAAACTTTATTGGGAGAGGATTTTTGCGATCCTGGAAAAATGGGTTTCAGGCCAGAAAAACGATGACCCCGGGGTCATCAAAAATTTTGGTGGAAAAAAAATATTTTGCGATGAAACATTTTGGTGTAGCAGAGGCATTGTTTGTCACATAAGGAAACCCTGGAGCATCAAGAAACTTGATTGGGAGAGGATTTTTGCGATCCTGGAAAAATGGGCTTCAGTCCAGAAAAACGATGACCCCGGAGTCATCAAAAATTTTGGTGGAAAAAAAATATTTTCCCTAGGCACAGTTTGGTGTAGCAGGAGCATTGCTTGTCAACTAAAGAATACCTGGAGCATCAAGAAACTTGACTGGGAGAGGATTTGTGCGATCCTGGAAAAATGGGCTTCAGGCCAGAAAAACGATGACCCCGGGGTCATCAAAAATTATGGTGGAAAAAAAATATTTTCCATTGGCACAGTTTTGTGTAGAAGGAGCATTGCTTGTCACCCATGGAAATTCATGGAAATCCTGGAGCATCAAGAAACTTGATTGGGAGGGGGATTTGTTCAATCCTGGAAAAATGGGCTTCAGGCCAGAAAAACGATGACCCGGGGGTCATCAAAAATTTGGTGGAAAAAAAATATTTTGCGATGAAACATTTTGGTGTAGCAGAGGCATTGCTTGTCATATAAGGAAACCCTGGAGCATCAAGAAACTTGATTGGGAGAGGATTTGTGCGATCCTGGAAAAATGGGCTTCAGGCCAGAAAAACGATGACCCCGGGGTCATCAAAAATTTTGGGGAAAAAAAATATTTTCCCTAGGCACAGTTTGGTGTAGCAGGAGCATTGCTTGTCACCATGAAAACCCTGGAGGATCAGGAAACTTGATTGGGAGAGGATTTGTGCGATCCTGGAAAAATGGGCTTCAGCCAGAAAAACGATGACCCCGGGTCATCAAAATTTTGGTGGAAAAAAAAATATTTTCCCTAGGCACAGTTTGGTGTAGCAGGAGCATTTCTTGTCAACTAAAGAATCCCTGGAGCATCAAGAAACT
Organism: Tiliqua scincoides; assembly: GCF_035046505.1. NCBI lineage: Eukaryota > Metazoa > Chordata > Lepidosauria > Squamata > Scincidae > Tiliqua > Tiliqua scincoides. The sequence continues at coordinate 7,082,969 of NC_089833.1, read as the reverse complement.
TGACTGGGAGAGGATTTGTGCGATCCTGGAAAAATGAGTTTCAGGCCAGAAAAACGATGACCCCGGGGTCATCAAAACTTTTGGTGGAAAAAAAATATTTTCCCTAGGCACAGTTTGGTGTAGCAGGAGCATTGCTTGTCACCCAAGGAAACTCTGGAGCATCAAGAAACTTAATTGGGAGAGGATTTTTGCGATCCTGGAAAATTGGGTATCAAGCCAGAAAAACGATGACCCCGGGGTCATCAAAAATTTTGGTGGAAAAAAAATATTTTCCCTAGGCACAGTTTGGTGTAGCAGGAGCATTGCTTGTCACCAATGAAAACCCTGGAGAATCAAGAAACTTGATTGGAGAGGATTTGTGCGATCCTGGAATAATGGGGTTCAGGCCAGAAAAACGATGACCCCGGAGTCTTCAAAAATTTTGGTGGAAAAAAAATATTTTGCCTAGAAACATTTTGGTGTAGCAGGAGCAATGATTGTTACCAAGGAAATCCTGGAGCATCAAAAAACTTGATTGGGAGAGGATTTCTGCGATCCTGGAAAAATGGTTTCAGGCCAGAAAAACGATGACCCGGGGTCATCAAATTATGGTGGAAAAAAAAAATTTTCCATTGGCACAGTTTGGTGTAGCAGGAGCATTGCTTGTCACCAATGAAAACCCTGAGAATCAAGAAACTTGATTGGAGAGGATTTGTGTGATCCTGGAAAAATGGGGTTCAGGCCAGAAAAACAATGACCCCGGAGTCTTCAAAAATTTTGGTGGAAAAAAATATTTTGCCTAGAAACATTTGGTGTAGAAGGAGCAATGCTTGTTACCCAAGGAAATCCTGGAGCATCAAAAACATGATTGGGAGAGGATTTCTGCGATCCTGGAAAAATGGTTTTCAGGCCAGAAAAACGATGACCCCGGGGTCATCAAAATTTTGGTGGAAAAAAAATATTTTGCGATGAAACATTTTGGTGTAGCAGAGGCATTGCTTGTCACATAAGGAAACCCTGGAGCATCAAGAAACTTGATTGGGAGAGGATTTGTGCGATCCTGGAAAAATGGGCTTCAGGCCAGAAAAACGATGACCCGGGGTCATCAAAATTTTTGGGGGAAAAAAAATATTTTCCCTAGGCACAGTTTGGTGTAGCAGGAGCATTGCTTGTCACCCATGAAAACCCTGGAGGATCAGGAAACTTGATGGAGAGGATTTGTGCGATCCTGGAAAAATGGGCTTCAGGCCAGAAAAACGATGACCCGGGGTCATCAAAAATTTTGGTGGAAAAAAAATATTTTCCATTGGCACAGTTTGGTGTAGCAGGAGCATTTCTTGTCAACTAAAGAATCCCTGGAGCATCAAGAAACTTGACTGGGAGAGGATTTGTGCGATCCTGGAAAAATGAGTTTTCAGGCCAGAAAAACGATGACCCCGGGGTCATCAAAACTTTTGGTGGAAAAAAAATATTTTCCCTAGGCACAGTTTCGTGTAGCAGGAGCATTGCTTGTCACCCAAGGAAACTCTGGAGCATCAAGAAACTTTTATTGGGAGAGGATTTTTGCGATCCGGGAAAATTGGGTATCAGCCAGAAAAACGATGACCCCGGGGTCATCAAAAATTTTGGTGGAAAAAAAATATTTTCCCTAGGCACAGTTTGGTGTAGCAGGAGCATTGCTTGTCACCAATGAAAACCCTGGAGAATCAAGAAACTTGATTGGGAGAGGATTTGTGCGATCCTGGAAAAGTGGGGTTCAGGCCAGAAAAACGATGACCCCGGAGTCTTCAAAAATTTTGGTGGAAAAAAAATATTTTGCCTAGAAACATTTTGGTGTAGCAGGAGCAATGATTGTTACCCAAGGAAATCCTGGAGCATCAAAAAACATGATTGGGAGAGGATTTCTGCGATCCTGGAAAAATGGGTTTTCAGGCAGAAAAACGATGACCCCGGGGTCATCAAATAAAGTTTTGGTGGAAAAAAAATATTTTGCGATGAAACATTTTGGTGTAGCAGAGGCATTGTTTGTCACATAAGGAAACCCTGGAGCATCAAGAAACTTGATTGGGAGAGGATTTTTGCGATCCTGGAAAAATGGGGCTTCAGTCCAGAAAAACGATGACCCCGGAGTCATCAAAAATTTTGGTGGAAAAAAAATATTTTCCCTAGGCACAGTTTGGTGTAGCAGGAGCATTGCTTGTCAACTAAAGAATACCTGGAGCATCAAGAAACTTGACTGGGAGAGGATTTGTGCGATCCTGGAAAAATGGGCTTCAGGCCAGAAAAACGGTGACCCCGGGGTCATCAAAAATTATGGTGGAAAAAAAATATTTTCCATTGGCACAGTTTTGTGTAGAAGGAGCATTGCTTGTCACCCATGGAAATCCTGGAGCATCAAGAAACTTGATTGGGAGGGGATTTGTTCAATCCTGGAAAAATGGGCTTCAGGCCAGAAAAACGATGACCCCGGGGTCATCAAAAATTTTGGTGGAAAAAAAATATTTTGCGATGAAACATTTTGGTGTAGCAGAGGCATTGCTTGTCACATAAGGAAACCCTGGAGCATCAAGAAACTTGATTGGGAGAGGATTTGTGCGATCCTGGAAAAATGGGCTTCAGGCCAGAAAAACGATGACCCCGGGGTCATCAAAAATTTTGGGGGAAAAAAAATATTTTCCCTAGGCACAGTTTGGTGTAGCAGGAGCATTGCTTGTCACCCATGAAAACCCTGGAGGATCAGGAAACTTGATTGGGAGAGGATTTGTGCGATCCTGGAAAAATGGGCTTCAGGCCAGAAAAACGATGACCCCGGGGTCATCAAAACTTTTGGTGGAAAAAAAATATTTTCCCTAGGCACAGTTTCGTGTAGCAGGAGCATTGCTTGTCACCCAAGGAAACTCTGGAGCATCAAGAAACTTTATTGGGAGAGGATTTTTGCGATCCGGGAAAATTGGGTATCAAGCCAGAAAAACGATGACCCCGGGGTCATCAAAAATTTTGGTGGAAAAAAAATATTTTCCCTAGGCACAGTTTGGTGTAGCAGGAGCATTGCTTGTCACCAATGAAAACCCTGGAGAATCAAGAAACTTGATTGGGAGAGGATTTGTGCGATCCTGGAATAATGGGGTTCAGGCCAGAAAAACGATGACCCCGGAGTCTTCAAAAATTTTGGTGGAAAAAAAATATTTTGCCTAGAAACATTTTGGTGTAGCAGGAGCAATGATTGTTACCCAAGGAAATCCTGGAGCATCAAAAAACATGATTGGGAGAGGATTTCTGCGATCCTGGAAAAATGGGTTTCAGGCCAGAAAAACGATGACCCCGGGGTCATCAAAAATTATGGTGGAAAAAAAAAATTTTCCATTGGCACAGTTTGGTGTAGCAGGAGCATTGCTTGTCACCAATGAAAACCCTGGAGAATCAAGAAACTTGATTGGGAGAGGATTTGTGTGATCCTGGAAAAATGGGGTTCAGGCCAGAAAAACAATGACCCCGGAGTCTTCAAAAATTTTTGTGGAAAAAAAATATTTTGCCTAGAAACATTTTGGTGTAGCAGGAGCAATGCTTGTTACCCAAGGAAATCCTGGAGCATCAAAAAACATGATTGGGAGAGGATTTCTGCGATCCTGGAAAAATGGTTTTCAGGCCAGAAAAACGATGACCCCGGGGTCATCAAAAATTTTGGTGGAAAAAAAATATTTTGCGATGAAACATTTTGGTGTAGCAGAGGCATTGCTTGTCACATAAGGAAACCCTGGAGCATCAAGAAACTTGATTGGGAGAGGATTTGTGCGATCCTGGAAAAATGGGCTTCAGGCCAGAAAAACGATGACCCCGGGGTCATCAAAAATTTTGAGGGAAAAAAAATATTTTCCCTAGGCACAGTTTGGTGTAGCAGGAGCATTGCTTGTCACCCATGAAAACCCTGGAGGATCAGGAAACTTGATTGGGAGAGGATTTGTGCGATCCTGGAAAAATGGGCTTCAGGCCAGAAAAACGATGACCCCGGGGTCATCAAAAATTTTGGTGGAAAAAAAATATTTTCCATTGGCACAGTTTGGTGTAGCAGGAGCATTTCTTGTCAACTAAAGAATCCCTGGAGCATCAAGAAACTTGACTGGGAGAGGATTTGTGCGATCCTGGAAAAATGAGTTTCAGGCCAGAAAAACGATGACCCCGGGGTCATCAAAACTTTTGGTGGAAAAAAAATATTTTCCCTAGGCACAGTTTCGTGTAGCAGGAGCATTGCTTGTCACCCAAGGAAACTCTGGAGCATCAAGAAACTTTATTGGGAGAGGATTTTTGCGATCCGGGAAAATTGGGTATCAAGCCAGAAAAACGATGACCCCGGGGTCATCAAAAATTTTGGTGGAAAAAAAATATTTTCCCTAGGCACAGTTTGGTGTAGCAGGAGCATTGCTTGTCACCAATGAAAACCCTGGAGAATCAAGAAACTTGATTGGGAGAGGATTTGTGCGATCCTGGAAAAGTGGGGTTCAGGCCAGAAAAACGATGACCCCGGAGTCTTCAAAAATTTTGGTGGAAAAAAAATATTTTGCCTAGAAACATTTTGGTGTAGCAGGAGCAATGATTGTTACCCAAGGAAATCCTGGAGCATCAAAAAACATGATTGGGAGAGGATTTCTGCGATCCTGGAAAAATGGTTTTCAGGCCAGAAAAACGATGACCCCGGGGTCATCAAAAATTTTGGTGGAAAAAAAATATTTTGCGATGAAACATTTTGGTGTAGCAGAGGCATTGTTTGTCACATAAGGAAACCCTGGAGCATCAAGAAACTTGATTGGGAGAGGATTTTTGCGATCCTGGAAAAATGGGCTTCAGTCCAGAAAAACGATGACCCCGGAGTCATCAAAAATTTTGGTGGAAAAAAAATATTTTCCCTAGGCACAGTTTGGTGTAGCAGGAGCATTGCTTGTCAACTAAAGAATACCTGGAGCATCAAGAAACTTGACTGGGAGAGGATTTGTGCGATCCTGGAAAAATGGGCTTCAGGCCAGAAAAACGATGACCCCGGGGTCATCAAAAATTATGGTGGAAAAAAAATATTTTCCATTGGCACAGTTTTGTGTAGAAGGAGCATTGCTTGTCACCCATGGAAATCCTGGAGCATCAAGAAACTTGATTGGGAGGGGATTTGTTCAATCCTGGAAAAATGGGCTTCAGGCCAGAAAAACGATGACCCCGGGGTCATCAAAAATTTTGGTGGAAAAAAAATATTTTGCGATGAAACATTTTGGTGTAGCAGAGGCATTGCTTGTCACATAAGGAAACCCTGGAGCATCAAGAAACTTGATTGGGAGAGGATTTGTGCGATCCTGGAAAAATGGGCTTCAGGCCAGAAAAACGATGACCCCGGGGTCATCAAAAATTTTGGGGGAAAAAAAATATTTTCCCTAGGCACAGTTTGGTGTAGCAGGAGCATTGCTTGTCACCCATGAAAACCCTGGAGGATCAGGAAACTTGATTGGGAGAGGATTTGTGCGATCCTGGAAAAATGGGCTTCAGGCCAGAAAAACGATGACCCCGGGGTCATCAAAAATTTTGGTGGAAAAAAAATATTTTCCCTAGGCACAGTTTGGTGTAGCAGGAGCATTTCTTGTCAACTAAAGAATCCCTGGAGCATCAAGAAACTTGACTGGGAGAGGATTTGTGCGATCCTGGAAAAATGAGTTTCAGGCCAGAAAAACGATGACCCCGGGGTCATCAAAACTTTTGGTGGAAAAAAAATATTTTCCCTAGGCACAGTTTGGTGTAGCAGGAGCATTGCTTGTCACCCAAGGAAACTCTGGAGCATCAAGAAACTTAATTGGGAGAGGATTTTTGCGATCCTGGAAAATTGGGTATCAAGCCAGAAAAACGATGACCCCGGGGTCATCAAAAATTTTGGTGGAAAAAAAATATTTTCCCTAGGCACAGTTTGGTGTAGCAGGAGCATTGCTTGTCACCAATGAAAACCCTGGAGAATCAAGAAACTTGATTGGGAGAGGATTTGTGCGATCCTGGAATAATGGGGTTCAGGCCAGAAAAACGATGACCCCGGAGTCTTCAAAAATTTTGGTGGAAAAAAAATATTTTGCCTAGAAACATTTTGGTGTAGCAGGAGCAATGATTGTTACCCAAGGAAATCCTGGAGCATCAAAAAACATGATTGGGAGAGGATTTCTGCGATCCTGGAAAAATGGGTTTCAGGCCAGAAAAACGATGACCCCGGGGTCATCAAAAATTATGGTGGAAAAAAAAAATTTTCCATTGGCACAGTTTGGTGTAGCAGGAGCATTGCTTGTCACCAATGAAAACCCTGGAGAATCAAGAAACTTGATTGGGAGAGGATTTGTGTGATCCTGGAAAAATGGGGTTCAGGCCAGAAAAACAATGACCCCGGAGTCTTCAAAAATTTTGGTGGAAAAAAAATATTTTGCCTAGAAACATTTTGGTGTAGCAGGAGCAATGCTTGTTACCCAAGGAAATCCTGGAGCATCAAAAAACATGATTGGGAGAGGATTTCTGCGATCCTGGAAAAATGGTTTTCAGGCCAGAAAAACGATGACCCCGGGGTCATCAAAAATTTTGGTGGAAAAAAAATATTTTGCGATGAAACATTTTGGTGTAGCAGAGGCATTGCTTGTCACATAAGGAAACCCTGGAGCATCAAGAAACTTGATTGGGAGAGGATTTGTGCGATCCTGGAAAAATGGGCTTCAGGCCAGAAAAACGATGACCCCGGGGTCATCAAAAATTTTGGGGGAAAAAAAATATTTTCCCTAGGCACAGTTTGGTGTAGCAGGAGCATTGCTTGTCACCCATGAAAACCCTGGAGGATCAGGAAACTTGATTGGGAGAGGATTTGTGCGATCCTGGAAAAATGGGCTTCAGGCCAGAAAAACGATGACCCCGGGGTCATCAAAAATTTTGGTGGAAAAAAAATATTTTCCATTGGCACAGTTTGGTGTAGCAGGAGCATTTCTTGTCAACTAAAGAATCCCTGGAGCATCAAGAAACTTGACTGGGAGAGGATTTGTGCGATCCTGGAAAAATGAGTTTCAGGCCAGAAAAACGATGACCCCGGGGTCATCAAAACTTTTGGTGGAAAAAAAATATTTTCCCTAGGCACAGTTTCGTGTAGCAGGAGCATTGCTTGTCACCCAAGGAAACTCTGGAGCATCAAGAAACTTTATTGGGAGAGGATTTTTGCGATCCGGGAAAATTGGGTATCAAGCCAGAAAAACGATGACCCCGGGGTCATCAAAAATTTTGGTGGAAAAAAAATATTTTCCCTAGGCACAGTTTGGTGTAGCAGGAGCATTGCTTGTCACCAATGAAAACCCTGGAGAATCAAGAAACTTGATTGGGAGAGGATTTGTGCGATCCTGGAAAAGTGGGGTTCAGGCCAGAAAAACGATGACCCCGGAGTCTTCAAAAATTTTGGTGGAAAAAAAATATTTTGCCTAGAAACATTTTGGTGTAGCAGGAGCAATGATTGTTACCCAAGGAAATCCTGGAGCATCAAAAAACATGATTGGGAGAGGATTTCTGCGATCCTGGAAAAATGGTTTTCAGGCCAGAAAAACGATGACCCCGGGGTAATCAAAAATTTTGGTGGAAAAAAAATATTTTGCGATGAAACATTTTGGTGTAGCAGAGGCATTGTTTGTCACATAAGGAAACCCTGGAGCATCAAGAAACTTGATTGGGAGAGGATTTTTGCGATCCTGGAAAAATGGGCTTCAGGCCAGAAAAACGATGACCCCGGAGTCATCAAAAATTTTGGTGGAAAAAAAATATTTTCCCTAGGCACAGTTTGGTGTAGCAGGAGCATTGCTTGTCAACTAAAGAATACCTGGAGCATCAAGAAACTTGACTGGGAGAGGATTTGTGCGATCCTGGAAAAATGGGCTTCAGGCCAGAAAAACGATGACCCCGGGGTCATCAAAAATTATGGTGGAAAAAAAATATTTTCCATTGGCCCAGTTTTGTGTAGAAGGAGCATTGCTTGTCACCCATGGAAATCCTGGAGCATCAAGAAACTTGATTGGGAGGGGATTTGTTCAATCCTGGAAAAATGGGCTTCAGGCCAGAAAAACGATGACCCCGGGTTCATCAAAAATTTTGGTGGAAAAAAAATATTTTGCGATGAAACATTTTGGTGTAGCAGAGGCATTGCTTGTCACATAAGGAAACCCTGGAGCATCAAGAAACTTGATTGGGAGAGGATTTGTGCGATCCTGGAAAAATGGGCTTCAGGCCAGAAAAACGATGACCCCGGGGTCATCAAAAATTTTTGGGGAAAAAAAATATTTTCCCTATGCACAGTTTGGTGTAGCAGGAGCATTGCTTGTCACCCATGAAAACCCTGGAGGATCAGGAAACTTGATTGGGAGAGGATTTGTGCGATCCTGGAAAAATGGGCTTCAGGCCAGAAAAACGATGACCCCGGGGTCATCAAAAATTTTGGTGGAAAAAAAATATTTTCCATTGGCACAGCTTGGTGTAGCAGGAGCATTTCTTGTCAACTAAAGAATCCCTGGAGCATCAAGAAACTTGACTGGGAGAGGATTTGTGCGATCCTGGAAAAATGAGTTTCAGGCCAGAAAAACGATGACCCCGGGGTCATCAAAACTTTTGGTGGAAAAAAAATATTTTCCCTAGGCACAGTTTGGTGTAGCAGGAGCATTGCTTGTCACCCAAGGAAACTCTGGAGCATCAAGAAACTTTATTGGGAGAGGATTTTTGCGATCCTGGAAAATTGGGTATCAAGCCAGAAAAACGATGACCCCGGGGTCATCAAAAATTTTGGTGGAAAAAAAATATTTTCCCTAGGCACAGTTTGGTGTAGCAGGAGCATTGCTTGTCACCAATGAAAACCCTGGAGAATCAAGAAACTTGATTGGGAGAGGATTTGTGCGATCCTGGAAAAATGGGCTTCAGGCCAGAAAAACGATGACCCCGGGGTCATCAAAAATTTTGGTGGAAAAAAAATATTTTCCATTGGCACAGTTTGGTGTAGCAGGAGCATTTCTTGTCAACTAAAGAATCCCTGGAGCATCAAGAAACTTGACTGGGAGAGGATTTGTGCGATCCTGGAAAAATGAGTTTCAGGCCAGAAAAACGATGACCCCGGGGTCATCAAAACTTTTGGTGGAAAAAAAATATTTTCCCTAGGCACAGTTTGGTGTAGCAGGAGCATTGCTTGTCACCCATGAAAACCCTGGAGGATCAGGAAACTTGATTGGGAGAGGATTTGTGCGATCCTGGAAAAATGGGTTTCAGGCCAGAAAAACGATGATGCCGGGGTCATCAAAAATTTTGGTGGAAAAAAAATATTTTGCGATGAAACATTTTGGTGTAGCAGGAGCATTGCTTGTCACCTAAGGAAACCCTGGAGCATCAAGAAACTTGATTGGGAGAGGATTTCTGCAATCCTGGAAAAATGGGTTTCAGGCCAGAAAAACGATGACCCCGGGGTTATCAAAAATTTTGGAGAAAAAAATATATTTTGCCTAGAAACATTTTGGTGTAGCAGGAGCATTGCTTGTTACACAAGGAAACCCTGGAGCATCAAAAAACTTGATTGGGAGAGGATTTGTGCGATCATGGAAAAATGGGTTTCAGGCCAGAAAAACGATGACCCCGGGGTTATCAAAAATTTTGATGGAAATAAAATATTTTGCGATGAAACATTTTGGTGTAGCAGGAGCATTGCTTGTCACTTAAGGAAACCCTGGAGCATCAAAAAACTTGATTGTGAGAGGATTTGTGCGATCCTTGAAATATGGGTTTCAGGCCAGAAAAACGATGACCCCGGGGTCAACAAAAATTTTGGTGGAAAAAAAATATTTTCCCAAGGCACAGTTTGGTGCAGCAGGAGCATTGCTTGTCACCTAAAGAAACCCTGGAACATCAAGAAACTTGATTGGGAGAGGATTTGTGCGATCCTTGAAATATGGGTTTCAGGCCAGAAAAACGATGACCCCGGGGTCATCAAAAATTTTGGTGGAAAAAAAATATTTTCCCTAGGCACAGTTTGGTGTAGCAGGAGCATTGCTTGTCACCCATGGAAATCCTGGAGCATCATGAAACTTGATTGGGAGTGGATTTGTTCAATCCTGGAAAAATTGGCTTCAGGCCAGAAAAATTTTGGTGGAAAAAGAATATTTTGCCTAGAAACATTTTGGTGTAGCAGGAGCATTGCTTGTTACACAAGGAAACCCTGGAGCATCAAGAAACTTGATTGGGAGAGGATTTCTGTGATCCTGGATAAATGGGTTTCAGGCCAGAAAAACGATGACCCCGGAGTCATCAAAAATTATGGTGGAAAAAAAATATTTTCCATAGGCACAGTTTTGTGTAGCAGGAGCATTGCTTGTCACCCATGGAAATCCTGGAGCATCAAGAAACTTGATTGGGAGTGGATTTGTTCGATCCTGGAAAAATGGGCTTCAGGCCAGAAAAACGATAACCCCGGGGTCATAAAAAATTTTGGTGGAAAAAAAATATTTTCCCTAGGCACAGTTTGGTGTAGCAGGAGCATTGCTTGTCACCCAAGGAAACTCTGGAGCATCAAGAAACTTCATTGGGGAAGATTTGTGCGATCCTGGAAAATTGGGTTTCAGGCCAGGAAATTCCTCCTGGAATTTTGGAGGAAAAAATTTTGGAGGAAAAAAAATATTTTGCGATGAAACATTTTGGTGTAGCAGGAGCATTGCTTGTCACATAAGGAAACCCTGGAGCATCAAGAAACTTGATTGGGAGAGGATTTGTGCGATCCTGGAAAAATGGGTTTCAGGCCAGAATAACGATGACCCCGGGGTCATCAAAAGTTTTAGGAGGAATAAAAATATTTTCCCTAGGCACAGTTTGGTGTAGCAGGAGCATTGCTTGTCACCCATGAAAACCCTGGAGGATCAGGAAACTTGATTGGGAGAGGATTTGTGCGATCCTGGAAAAATGGGCTTCAGGCCAGAAAAACGATGACCCCGGGGTCATCAAAAATTTTGGTGGAAAAAAAATATTTTCCATTGGCACAGCTTGGTGTAGCAGGAGCATTTCTTGTCAACTAAAGAATCCCTGGAGCATCAAGAAACTTGACTGGGAGAGGATTTGTGCGATCCTGGAAAAATGAGTTTCAGGCCAGAAAAACGATGACCCCGGGGTCATCAAAACTTTTGGTGGAAAAAAAATATTTTCCCTAGGCACAGTTTGGTGTAGCAGGAGCATTGCTTGTCACCCAAGGAAACTCTGGAGCATCAAGAAACTTTATTGGGAGAGGATTTTTGCGATCCTGGAAAATTGGGTATCAAGCCAGAAAAACGATGACCCCGGGGTCATCAAAAATTTTGGTGGAAAAAAAATATTTTCCCTAGGCACAGTTTGGTGTAGCAGGAGCATTGCTTGTCACCAATGAAAACCCTGGAGAATCAAGAAACTTGATTGGGAGAGGATTTGTGCGATCCTGGAAAAATGGGCTTCAGGCCAGAAAAACGATGACCCCGGGGTCATCAAAAATTTTGGTGGAAAAAAAATATTTTCCATTGGCACAGTTTGGTGTAGCAGGAGCATTTCTTGTCAACTAAAGAATCCCTGGAGCATCAAGAAACTTGACTGGGAGAGGATTTGTGCGATCCTGGAAAAATGAGTTTCAGGCCAGAAAAACGATGACCCCGGGGTCATCAAAACTTTTGGTGGAAAAAAAATATTTTCCCTAGGCACAGTTTGGTGTAGCAGGAGCATTGCTTGTCACCCATGAAAACCCTGGAGGATCAGGAAACTTGATTGGGAGAGGATTTGTGCGATCCTGGAAAAATGGGTTTCAGGCCAGAAAAACGATGATGCCGGGGTCATCAAAAATTTTGGTGGAAAAAAAATATTTTGCGATGAAACATTTTGGTGTAGCAGGAGCATTGCTTGTCACCTAAGGAAACCCTGGAGCATCAAGAAACTTGATTGGGAGAGGATTTCTGCAATCCTGGAAAAATGGGTTTCAGGCCAGAAAAACGATGACCCCGGGGTTATCAAAAATTTTGGAGAAAAAAATATATTTTGCCTAGAAACATTTTGGTGTAGCAGGAGCATTGCTTGTTACACAAGGAAACCCTGGAGCATCAAAAAACTTGATTGGGAGAGGATTTGTGCGATCATGGAAAAATGGGTTTCAGGCCAGAAAAACGATGACCCCGGGGTTATCAAAAATTTTGATGGAAATAAAATATTTTGCGATGAAACATTTTGGTGTAGCAGGAGCATTGCTTGTCACTTAAGGAAACCCTGGAGCATCAAAAAACTTGATTGTGAGAGGATTTGTGCGATCCTTGAAATATGGGTTTCAGGCCAGAAAAACGATGACCCCGGGGTCAACAAAAATTTTGGTGGAAAAAAAATATTTTCCCAAGGCACAGTTTGGTGCAGCAGGAGCATTGCTTGTCACCTAAAGAAACCCTGGAACATCAAGAAACTTGATTGGGAGAGGATTTGTGCGATCCTTGAAATATGGGTTTCAGGCCAGAAAAACGATGACCCCGGGGTCATCAAAAATTTTGGTGGAAAAAAAATATTTTCCCTAGGCACAGTTTGGTGTAGCAGGAGCATTGCTTGTCACCCATGGAAATCCTGGAGCATCATGAAACTTGATTGGGAGTGGATTTGTTCGATCCTGGAAAAATTGGCTTCAGGCCAGAAAAATTTTGGTGGAAAAAGAATATTTTGCCTAGAAACATTTTGGTGTAGCAGGAGCATTGCTTGTTACACAAGGAAACCCTGGAGCATCAAGAAACTTGATTGGGAGAGGATTTCTGTGATCCTGGATAAATGGGTTTCAGGCCAGAAAAACGATGACCCCGGAGTCATCAAAAATTATGGTGGAAAAAAAATATTTTCCATAGGCACAGTTTTGTGTAGCAGGAGCATTGCTTGTCACCCATGGAAATCCTGGAGCATCAAGAAACTTGATTGGGAGTGGATTTGTTCGATCCTGGAAAAATGGGCTTCAGGCCAGAAAAACGATAACCCCGGGGTCATAAAAAATTTTGGTGGAAAAAAAATATTTTCCCTAGGCACAGTTTGGTGTAGCAGGAGCATTGCTTGTCACCCAAGGAAACTCTGGAGCATCAAGAAACTTCATTGGGGAAGATTTGTGCGATCCTGGAAAATTGGGTTTCAGGCCAGGAAATTCCTCCTGGAATTTTGGAGGAAAAAATTTTGGAGGAAAAAAAATATTTTGCGATGAAACATTTTGGTGTAGCAGGAGCATTGCTTGTCACATAAGGAAACCCTGGAGCATCAAGAAACTTGATTGGGAGAGGATTTGTGCGATCCTGGAAAAATGGGTTTCAGGCCAGAATAACGATGACCCCGGGGTCATCAAAAGTTTTAGGAGGAATAAAAATATTTTCCCTAGGCACAGTTTGATGTAGCAGGAGCATTGACTGTCACCCAAGGAAACTCTGGAGCATCAAGGAACTTTATTGGGAGAGGATTTTTGCGATCCTGGAAAATTGGGTTTCAGGCCAGAAAAACGATGACCCCGGGGTCATCAAAAATTATGGTGGAAAAAAAATATTTTCCATTGGCACAGTTTTGTGTAGAAGGAGCATTGCTTGTCACCCATGGAAATCCTGGAGCATCAAGAAACTTGATTGGGAGTGGATTTGTTCGATCCTGGAAAAATGGGGTTCAGGCCAGAAAAACGATGACCCCGGGGTCATCAAAAATTGTGGTGGAAAAAAAATATTTTGCGATGAAACATTTTGGTGTAGCAGAGGCATTGCTTGTCACATAAGGAAACCCTGGAGCATCAAGAAACTTGATTGGGAGAGGATTTGTGCGATCCTGGAAAAATGGGCTTCAGGCCAGAAAAACGATGACCCCGGGGTCATCAAAAATTTTTGGGGAAAAAAAATATTTTCCCTAGGCACAGTTTGGTGTAGCAGGAGCATTGCTTGTCACCCATGAAAACCCTGGAGGATCAGGAAACTTGATTGGGAGAAGATTTGTGCGATCCTGGAAAAATGGGTTTCAGGCCAGAAAAACGATGATGCCGGGGTCATCAAAAATTTTGGTGGAAAAAAAATATTTTGCGATGAAACATTTTGGTGTAGCAGGAGCATTGCTTGTCACCTAAGGAAACCCTGGAGCATCAAGAAACTTGATTGGGAGAGGATTTCTGCAATCCTGGAAAAATGGGTTTCAGGCCAGAAAAACGATGACCCCGGGGTTATCAAAAATTTTGGAGAAAAAAATATATTTTGCCTAGAAACATTTTGGTGTAGCAGGAGCATTGCTTGTTACACAAGGAAACCCTGGAGCATCAAAAAACTTGATTGGGAGAGGATTTGTGCGATCATGAAAAAATGGGTTTCAGGCCAGAAAAACGATGACCCCGGGGTTATCAAAAATTTTGATGGAAATAAAATATTTTGCGATGAAACATTTTGGTGTAGCAGGAGCATTGCTTGTCACTTAAGGAAACCCTGGAGCATCAAAAAACTTGATTGTGAGAGGATTTGTGCGATCCTTGAAATATGGGTTTCAGGCCAGAAAAACGATGACCCCGGGGTCAACAAAAATTTTGGTGGAAAAAAAATATTTTCCCAAGGCACAGTTTGGTGCAGCAGGAGCATTGCTTGTCACCTAAAGAAACCCTGGAACATCAAGAAACTTGATTGGGAGAGGATTTGTGCGATCCTTGAAATATGGGTTTCAGGCCAGAAAAACGATGACCCCGGGGTCATCAAAAATTTTGGTGGAAAAAAAATATTTTCCCTAGGCACAGTTTGGTGTAGCAGGAGCATTGCTTGTCACCCATGGAAATCCTGGAGCATCATGAAACTTGATTGGGAGTGGATTTGTTCGATCCTGGAAAAATTGGCTTCAGGCCAGAAAAATTTTGGTGGAAAAAGAATATTTTGCCTAGAAACATTTTGGTGTAGCAGGAGCATTGCTTGTTACACAAGGAAACCCTGGAGCATCAAGAAACTTGATTGGGAGAGGATTTCTGTGATCCTGGATAAATGGGTTTCAGGCCAGAAAAACGATGACCCCGGAGTCATCAAAAATTATGGTGGAAAAAAAATATTTTCCATAGGCACAGTTTTGTGTAGCAGGAGCATTGCTTGTCACCCATGGAAATCCTGGAGCATCAAGAAACTTGATTGGGAGTGGATTTGTTCGATCCTGGAAAAATGGGCTTCAGGCCAGAAAAACGATAACCCCGGGGTCATAAAAAATTTTGGTGGAAAAAAAATATTTTCCCTAGGCACAGTTTGGTGTAGCAGGAGCATTGCTTGTCACCCAAGGAAACTCTGGAGCATCAAGAAACTTCATTGGGGAAGATTTGTGCGATCCTGGAAAATTGGGTTTCAGGCCAGGAAATTCCTCCCGGAATTTTGGAGGAAAAAATTTTGGAGGAAAAAAAATATTTTGCGATGAAACATTTTGGTGTAGCAGGAGCATTGCTTGTCACATAAGGAAACCCTGGAGCATCAAGAAACTTGATTGGGAGAGGATTTGTGCGATCCTGGAAAAATGGGTTTCAGGCCAGAATAACGATGACCCCGGGGTCATCAAAAGTTTTAGGAGGAATAAAAATATTTTCCCTAGGCACAGTTTGATGTAGCAGGAGCATTGACTGTCACCCAAGGAAACTCTGGAGCATCAAGGAACTTTATTGGGAGAGGATTTTTGCGATCCTGGAAAATTGGGTTTCAGGCCAGAAAAACGATGACCCCGGGGTCATCAAAAATTTTGGAGGAAAAAAAATATTTTCCCTAGGCACAGTTTGGTGTAGCAGGAGCATTGCTTGTCACCCAAGGAAACTCTGGAGCATCAAGAATCTTTATTGGGAGAGGATTTTTGCGATCCTGGAAAATTGGGTTTCTGGCCAGAAAAACGAAGACCCCGGGGTCATGAAAAATTGTGGAGGAAAAAAAATATTTTCCCTAGGCACAGTTTGGTGTAGCAGGAGCATTGCTTGTCACCCATGAAAACCCTAGAGAATCAAGAAACTTGATTGGGAGAGGATTTGTGCGATCCTGGAAAAATGGGGTTCAGGCGAGAAAAACGATTACCCCGGAGTCTTCAAAAATTTTGGTGGAAAAAAAATATTTTGCCTAGAAACATTTTGGTGTAGCAGGAGCAATGCTTGTTACCCAAGGAAATCCTGGAGCATCAAAAAACATGATTGGGAGAGGATTTCTGCGATCCTGGAAAAATGGGTTTCAGGCCAGAAAAACGATGACCCCGGGGTCATCAAAAATTTTGGAGGAAAAAAAAAATTTTCCATAGGCACAGTTTTGTGTAGCAGGAGCATTGCTTGTCACCCATGGATATCCTGGAGCATCAAGAAACTTGATTGGGAGTGGATATGTTCGATCCTGGAAAAATGGGCTTCAGGCCAGAAAAACGATGACCCCGGGGTCATCAAAAATTATGGTGGAAAAAAAATATTTTCCATTGGCACAGTTTTGTGTAGCAGGAGCATTGCTTGTCACCCATGGAAATCCTGGAGCATCAAGAAACTTGATTGGGAGTGGATTTGTTCGAACCTGGAAAAATGGGCTTCAGGCCAGAAAAACGATGACCCCGGGGTCATCAAAAATTTTGGTGGAAAAAAAATATTTTCCCTAGGCACAGTTTGGTGTAGCAGGAGCATTGCTTGTCACCAATGAAAACCCTGGAGAATCAAGAAACTTGATTGGGAGAGGATTTGTGCGATCCTGGAAAAATGGGGTTCAGGCCAGAAGAACGATGAACCCGGAGTCTTCAAAAATTTTGGTGGAAAAAAATATTTTGCCTAGAAACATTTTGGTGTAGCAGGAGCAATGCTTGTTACCCAAGGAAATCCTGGAGCATCAAAAAACATGATTGGGAGAGGATTTCTGCGATCCTGGAAAAATGGGTTTCAGGTCAGAAAAACGATGACCCTGGGGTCATCAAAAATTATGGTGGAAAAAAAATATTATCCATTGGCACAGTTTTGTGTAGAAGGAGCATTGCTTGTCACCCATGGAAATCCTGGAGCATCAAGAAACTTAATTGGGAGTGGATATGTTCGATCCTGGAAAAATGGGCTTCAGGCCAGAAAAACGATGACCCCGGGGTCATCAAAAATTATGGTGCAAAAAAAATATTATCCATTGGCACAGTTTTGTGTAGAAGGAGCATTGCTTGTCACCCATGGAAATCCTGGAGCATCAAGAAACTTGATTGGGAGTGGATTTGTTCGATCCTGGAAAAATGGGCTTCAGGCCAGAAAAACGATGACCCCGGGGTCATCAAAAATTTTGGTGGAAAAAAAATATTTTGCGATGAAACATTTTGGTGTAGCAGAGGCATTGCTTGTCACATAAGGAAACCCTGGAGCATCAAGAAACTTGATTGGGAGAGGATTTGTGCGATCCTGGAAAAATGGGCTTCAGGCCAGAAAAACGATGACCCCGGGGTCATCAAAACTTTTGGTGGAAAAAAAATATTTTCCGATGAAACTTTTTGGTGTAGTAGGAGCATTGCTTGTCACCTAAGGAAACCCTGGAGCATCAAGAAACTTAATTGGGAGTGGATATGTTCGATCCTGGAAAAATGGGCTTCAGGCCAGAAAAACGATGACCCCGGGGTCATCAAAAATTATGGTGGAAAAAAAATATTTTCCATTGGCACAGTTTTGTGTTGAAGGAGCATTGCTTGTCACCCATGGAAATCCTGGAGCATCAAGAAACTTGATTGGGAGTGGATTTGTTCGATCCTGGAAAAATGGGCTTCAGGCCAGAAAAACGATGACCCCGGGGTCATGAAAAATTTTGGAGGAAAAAAAATATTTTCCCTAGGGAAAGTTTGGTGTAGCAGGAGCATTGCTTGTCACCTAAGGAAACCCTGGAGCATCAAGAAACTTGATTGGGAGACGATTTGTGCGATCCTTGAAAAATGGGTTTCAGGCCAGAATAACGATGACCCCGGGGTCATCAAAAGTTTTAGGAGGAAAAAAAATATTTTCCCTAGGCACAGTTTGATGTAGCAGGAGCATTGATTGTCCCCCAAGTAAACTCTGGAGCATCAAGAAACTTTATTGGGAGAGGATTTTTGCGATCCTGGAAAATTGGGTTTCAGGCCAGAAAAACGATGACCCCGGGGTCATGAAAAATTTTGGAGGAAAAAAAATATTTTCCCTAGGCACAGTTTGGTGTAGCAGGAGCATTGCTTGTCACCCAAGGAAATCCTGGAGCATCAAGAAACTTGATTGGGAGTGGATTTGTTCGATCCTGGAAAAATGGGCTTCAGGCCAGAAAAACGATGACCCCGGGGTCATCAAAAATTATGGTGGAAAAAAAATATTTTCCATTGGCACAGTTTTGTGTTGAAGGAGCATTGCTTGTCACCCATGGAAATCCTGGAGCATCAAGAAACTTGATTGGGAGTGGATTTGTTCGATCCTGGAAAAATGGGCTTCAGGCCAGAAAAACGATGACCCCGGGGTCATCAAAAATTTTGGTGGAAAAAAAATATTTTGCGATGAAACATTTTGGTGTAGCAGAGGCATTGCTTGTCACATAAGGAAACCCTGGAGCATCAAGAAACTTGATTGGGAGAGGATTTGTGCGATCCTGGAAAAATGGGCTTCAGGCCAGAATAACGATGACCCCGGGGTCATCAAAAGTTTTAGGAGGAAAAAAAATATTTTCCCTAGGCACAGTTTGGTGTAGCAGGAGCATTGCTTGTCACCCATGAAAACCCTGTAGAATCAAGAAACTTTATTGGGAGAGAATTTTTGCGATCCTGGAAAATTGGGTTTCAGGCCAGAAAAACGATGACCCCGGGGTCATGAAAAATTTTGGAGGAAAAAAAATATTTTCCCTAGGGAAAGTTTGGTGTAGCAGGAGCATTGCTTGTCACCTAAGGAAACCCTGGAGCATCAAGAAACTTGATTGGGAGACGATTTGTGCGATCCTTGAAAAATGGGTTTCAGGCCAGAATAACGATGACCCCGGGGTCATCAAAAGTTTTAGGAGGAAAAAAAATATTTTCCCTAGGCACAGTTTGATGTAGCAGGAGCATTGATTGTCCCCCAAGTAAACTCTGGAGCATCAAGAAACTTTATTGGGAGAGGATTTTTGCGATCCTGGAAAATTGGGTTTCAGGCCAGAAAAACGATGACCCCGGGGTCATGAAAAATTTTGGAGGAAAAAAAATATTTTCCCTAGGCACAGTTTGGTGTAGCAGGAGCATTGCTTGTCACCCAAGGAAATCCTGGAGCATCAAGAAACTTGATTGGGAGTGGATTTGTTCGATCCTGGAAAAATGGGCTTCAGGCCAGAAAAACGATAACCCCGGGGTCATAAAAAATTTTGGTGGAAAAAAAATATTTTCCCTAGGCACAGTTTGGTGTAGCAGGAGCATTGCTTGTCACCCAAGGAAACTCTGGAGCATCAAGAAACTTCATTGGGGAAGATTTGTGCGATCCTGGAAAATTGGGTTTCAGGCCAGGAAATTCCTCCTGGAATTTTGGAGGAAAAAATTTTGGAGGAAAAAAAATATTTTGCGATGAAACATTTTGGTGTAGCAGGAGCATTGCTTGTCACATAAGGAAACCCTGGAGCATCAAGAAACTTGATTGGGAGAGGATTTGTGCGATCCTGGAAAAATGGGTTTCAGGCCAGAATAACGATGACCCCGGGGTCATCAAAAGTTTTAGGAGGAATAAAAATATTTTCCCTAGGCACAGTTTGATGTAGCAGGAGCATTGACTGTCACCCAAGGAAACTCTGGAGCATCAAGGAACTTTATTGGGAGAGGATTTTTGCGATCCTGGAAAATTGGGTTTCAGGCCAGAAAAACGATGACCCCGGGGTCATCAAAAATTTTGGAGGAAAAAAAATATTTTCACTAGGCACAGTTTGGTGTAGCAGGAGCATTGCTTGTCACCCAAGGAAACTCTGGAGCATCAAGAATCTTTATTGGGAGAGGATTTTTGCGATCCTGGAAAATTGGGTATCAAGCCAGAAAAACGATGACCCCGGGGTCATGAAAAATTGTGGAGGAAAAAAAATATTTTCCCTAGGCACAGTTTGGTGTAGCAGGAGCATTGCTTGTCACCCATGAAAACCCTAGAGAATCAAGAAACTTGATTGGGAGAGGATTTGTGCGATCCTGGAAAAATGGGGTTCAGGCGAGAAAAACGATTACCCCGGAGTCTTCAAAAATTTTGGTGGAAAAAAAATATTTTGCCTAGAAACATTTTGGTGTAGCAGGAGCAATGCTTGTTACCCAAGGAAATCCTGGAGCATCAAAAAACATGATTGGGAGAGGATTTCTGCGAACCTGGAAAAATGGGTTTCAGGCCAGAAAAACGATGACCCCGGGGTCATCAAAAATTTTGGAGGAAAAAAAAAATTTTCCATAGGCACAGTTTTGTGTAGCAGGAGCATTGCTTGTCACCCATAGATATCCTGGAGCATCAAGAAACTTGATTGGGAGTGGATATGTTCGATCCTGGAAAAATGGGCTTCAGGCCAGAAAAACGATGACCCCGGGGTCATCAAAAATTATGGTGGAAAAAAAATATTTTCCATTGGCACAGTTTTGTGTAGCAGGAGCATTGCTTGTCACCCATGGAAATCCTGGAGCATCAAGAAACTTGATTGGGAGTGGATTTGTTCGAACCTGGAAAAATGGGCTTCAGGCCAGAAAAACGATGACCCCGGGGTCATCAAAAATTTTGGTGGAAAAAAAATATTTTCCCTAGGCACAGTTTGGTGTAGCAGGAGCATTGCTTGTCACCAATGAAAACCCTGGAGAATCAAGAAACTTGATTGGGAGAGGATTTGTGCGATCCTGGAAAAATGGGGTTCAGGCCAGAAGAACGATGAACCCGGAGTCTTCAAAAATTTTGGTGGAAAAAAATATTTTGCCTAGAAACATTTTGGTGTAGCAGGAGCAATGCTTGTTACCCAAGGAAATCCTGGAGCATCAAAAAACATGATTGGGAGAGGATTTCTGCGATCCTGGAAAAATGGGTTTCAGGTCAGAAAAACGATGACCCTGGGGTCATCAAAAATTATGGTGGAAAAAAAATATTATCCATTGGCACAGTTTTGTGTAGAAGGAGCATTGCTTGTCACCCATGGAAATCCTGGAGCATCAAGAAACTTAATTGGGAGTGGATATGTTCGATCCTGGAAAAATGGGCTTCAGGCCAGAAAAACGATGACCCCGGGGTCATCAAAAATTATGGTGCAAAAAAAATATTATCCATTGGCACAGTTTTGTGTAGAAGGAGCATTGCTTGTCACCCATGGAAATCCTGGAGCATCAAGAAACTTGATTGGGAGTGGATTTGTTCGATCCTGAAAAATGGGCTTCAGGCCAGAAAAACGATGACCCCGGGGTCATCAAAAATTTTGGTGGAAAAAAAATATTTTGCGATGAAACATTTTGGTGTAGCAGAGGCATTGCTTGTCACATAAGGAAACCCTGGAGCATCAAGAAACTTGATTGGGAGAGGATTTGTGCGATTCTGGAAAAATGGGCTTCAGGCCAGAATAACGATGACCCCGGGGTCATCAAAAGTTTTAGGAGGAAAAAAAATATTTTCCCTAGGCACAGATTGGTGTAGCAGGAGCATTGCTTGTCACCCATGAAAACCCTGTAGAATCAAGAAACTTTATTGGGAGAGAATTTTTGCGATCCTGGAAAATTGGGTTTCAGGCCAGAAAAACGATGACCCCGGGGTCATGAAAAATTTTGGAGGAAAAAAAATATTTTCCCTAGGCACAGTTTGGTGTAGCAGGAGCATTGCTTGTCACCCAAGGAAACTCTGGAGCATCAAGAAACTTCATTGGGGAAGATTTGTGCGATCCTGGAAAATTGGGTTTCAGGCCAGGAAATTCCTCCTGGAATTTTGGAGGAAAAAATTTTGGAGGAAAAAAAATATTTTGCGATGAAACATTTTGGTGTAGCAGGAGCATTGCTTGTCACATAAGGAAACCCTGGAGCATCAAGAAACTTGATTGGGAGAGGATTTGTGCGATCCTGGAAAAATGGGTTTCAGGCCAGAATAACGATGACCCCGGGGTCATCAAAAGTTTTAGGAGGAATAAAAATATTTTCCCTAGGCACAGTTTGATGTAGCAGGAGCATTGACTGTCACCCAAGGAAACTCTGGAGCATCAAGGAACTTTATTGGGAGAGGATTTTTGCGATCCTGGAAAATTGGGTTTCAGGCCAGAAAAACGATGACCCCGGGGTCATCAAAAATTTTGGAGGAAAAAAAATATTTTCACTAGGCACAGTTTGGTGTAGCAGGAGCATTGCTTGTCACCCAAGGAAACTCTGGAGCATCAAGAATCTTTATTGGGAGAGGATTTTTGCGATCCTGGAAAATTGGGTATCAAGCCAGAAAAACGATGACTCCGGGGTCATGAAAAATTGTGGAGGAAAAAAAATATTTTCCCTAGGCACAGTTTGGTGTAGCAGGAGCATTGCTTGTCACCCATGAAAACCCTAGAGAATCAAGAAACTTGATTGGGAGAGGATTTGTGCGATCCTGGAAAAATGGGGTTCAGGCGAGAAAAACGATTACCCCGGAGTCTTCAAAAATTTTGGTGGAAAAAAAATATTTTGCCTAGAAACATTTTGGTGTAGCAGGAGCAATGCTTGTTACCCAAGGAAATCCTGGAGCATCAAAAAACATGATTGGGAGAGGATTTCTGCGATCCTGGAAAAATGGGTTTCAGGCCAGAAAAACGATGACCCCGGGGTCATCAAAAATTTTGGAGGAAAAAAAAAATTTTCCATAGGCACAGTTTTGTGTAGCAGGAGCATTGCTTGTCACCCATGGATATCCTGGAGCATCAAGAAACTTGATTGGGAGTGGATATGTTCGATCCTGGAAAAATGGGCTTCAGGCCAGAAAAACGATGACCCCGGGGTCATCAAAAATTATGGTGGAAAAAAAATATTTTCCATTGGCACAGTTTTGTGTAGCAGGAGCATTGCTTGTCACCCATGGAAATCCTGGAGCATCAAGAAACTTGATTGGGAGTGGATTTGTTCGAACCTGGAAAAATGGGCTTCAGGCCAGAAAAACGATGACCCCGGGGTCATCAAAAATTTTGGTGGAAAAAAAATATTTTCCCTAGGCACAGTTTGGTGTAGCAGGAGCATTGCTTGTCACCAATGAAAACCCTGGAGAATCAAGAAACTTGATTGGGAGAGGATTTGTGCGATCCTGGAAAAATGGGGTTCAGGCCAGAAGAACGATGAACCCGGAGTCTTCAAAAATTTTGGTGGAAAAAAATATTTTGCCTAGAAACATTTTGGTGTAGCAGGAGCAATGCTTGTTACCCAAGGAAATCCTGGAGCATCAAAAACATGATTGGGAGAGGATTTCTGCGATCCTGGAAAAATGGGTTTCAGGTCAGAAAAACGATGACCCTGGGGTCATCAAAAATTATGGTGGAAAAAAAATATTATCCATTGGCACAGTTTTGTGTAGAAGGAGCATTGCTTGTCACCCATGGAAATCCTGGAGCATCAAGAAACTTAATTGGGAGTGGATATGTTCGATCCTGGAAAAATGGGCTTCAGGCCAGAAAAACGATGACCCCGGGGTCATCAAAAATTATGGTGCAAAAAAAATATTATCCATTGGCACAGTTTTGTGTAGAAGGAGCATTGCTTGTCACCCATGGAAATCCTGGAGCATCAAGAAACTTGATTGGGAGTGGATTTGTTCGATCCTGGAAAAATGGGCTTCAGGCCAGAAAAACGATGACCCCGGGGTCATCAAAAATTTTGGTGGAAAAAAAATATTTTGCGATGAAACATTTTGGTGTAGCAGAGGCATTGCTTGTCACATAAGGAAACCCTGGAGCATCAAGAAACTTGATTGGGAGAGGATTTGTGCGATTCTGGAAAAATGGGCTTCAGGCCAGAATAACGATGACCCCGGGGTCATCAAAAGTTTTAGGAGGAAAAAAAATATTTTCCCTAGGCACAGTTTGGTGTAGCAGGAGCATTGCTTGTCACCCATGAAAACCCTGTAGAATCAAGAAACTTTATTGGGAGAGAATTTTTGCGATCCTGGAAAATTGGGTTTCAGGCCAGAAAAACGATGACCCCGGGGTCATGAAAAATTTTGGAGGAAAAAAAAATATTTTCCCTAGGGAAAGTTTGGTGTAGCAGGAGCATTGCTTGTCACCTAAGGAAACCCTGGAGCATCAAGAAACTTGATTGGGAGACGATTTGTGCGATCCTTGAAAAATGGGTTTCAGGCCAGAATAACGATGACCCCGGGGTCATGAAAAATTTTGGAGGAAAAAAAATATTTTCCCTAGGCACAGTTTGGTGTAGCAGGAGCATTGCTTGTCACCCAAGGAAACTCTGGAGCATCAAGAAACTTTATTGGGAGAGGATTTGTGCGATCCTGGAAAATTGGGTTTCAGGCCAGAAAAACGATGACCCCGGGGTCATCAAAACTTTTGGTGGAAAAAAAATATTTTCCGATGAAACTTTTTGGTGTAGCAGGAGAATTGCTTGTTACCCAAGGAAACCCTGGAGCATCAAAAAACTTTATTGGGATAGGATTTCTGCGATCCTGGAAAAATGAGTTTCAGGCCAGAAAAATGATGACCCCGGGGTCATCAAAATTTTTGGTGGAAAAAAAATATTTTCCATAGACACAATTTAATGAAGCAGGATCATTGCTTGTTACCCAAGGAAACTCTGGAGCATCAAGAAACTTCATTGGGAAAGATTTGTGCGATCCTGGATAATTGGGTTTCAGGCCAGAAAAACGATGACCCTGGGGTCATCAAAAATTTTGGAGGAAAAAAAAACATTTCCCTAGGCACAGTTTGCACATGCAGGAGCAGTTCTGGTCATCCAAAGAAACACTGGAGCATCAACAGACTTGATTAAGGGTGCATGAGTGTGATACTGGAGAAATGGGGATGGGACTTTGGATTTGGGACTTGGAACTTGGAACTTGGCACTTGGAACCTGGGATCATCAAAAAGTTTGGTGAAATTTTTTTTCCCTAGGCACAGTTTGGTGTAGCAGGAGCTTTGCTTTTCAACCAAGGAAACCCCGGAGCATCAAGAAACTTGATTGGGAGAGGATTTGTGCGATCCTGGAAAAATGGTTTTCAGGCCAGAAAAACGATGACCCCGGGGTCATCAAAAATTTTGGTGGAAAAAAAATATTTTCCCTAGGCACAGTTTGGTGTAGCAGGAGCATTGCTTGTCACCAATGAAAAACCTGGAGAATCAAGAAACTTGATTGGGAGAGGATTTGTGCGATCCTGGAAAAATGGGGTTCAGGCCAGAAGAACGATGAACCCGGAGTCTTCAAAAATTTTGGTGGAAAAAAAATATTTTGCCTAGAAACATTTTGGTGTAGCAGGAGCAATGCTTGTTACCCAAGGAAATCCTGGAGCATCAAAAAACATGATTGGGAGAGGATTTCTGCGATCCTGGAAAAATGGGTTTCAGGTCAGAAAAACGATGACCCTGGGGTCATCAAAAATTATGGTGGAAAAAAAATATTATCCATTGGCACAGTTTTGTGTAGAAGGAGCATTGCTTGTCACCCATGGAAATCCTGGAGCATCAAGAAACTTGATTGGGAGTGGATTTGTTCGATCCTGGAAAAATGGGCTTCAGGCCAGAAAAACGATGACCCCGGGGTCATCAAAAATTTTGGTGGAAAAAAAATATTTTGCGATGAAACATTTTGGTGTAGCAGAGGCATTGCTTGTCACATAAGGAAACCCTGGAGCATCAAGAAACTTGATTGGGAGAGGATTTGTGCGATCATGGAAAAATGGGTTTCAGGCCAGAAAAACGATGACCCCGGGGTTATCAAAAATTTTGATGGAAATAAAATATTTTGCGATGAAACATTTTGGTGTAGCAGGAGCATTGCTTGTCACTTAAGGAAACCCTGGAGCATCAAAAAACTTGATTGTGAGAGGATTTGTGCGATCCTTGAAATATGGGTTTCAGGCCAGAAAAACGATGACCCCGGGGTCAACAAAAATTTTGGTGGAAAAAAATATTTTCCCAAGGCACAGTTTGGTGCAGCAGGAGCATTGCTTGTCACCTAAAGAAACCCTGGAACATCAAGAAACTTGATTGGGAGAGGATTTGTGCGATCCTTGAAATATGGGTTTCAGGCCAGAAAAACGATGACCCCGGGGTCATCAAAAATTTTGGTGGAAAAAAAATATTTTCCCTAGGCACAGTTTGGTGTAGCAGGAGCATTGCTTGTCACCCATGGAAATCCTGGAGCATCATGAAACTTGATTGGGAGTGGATTTGTTCGATCCTGGAAAAATTGGCTTCAGGCCAGAAAAATTTTGGTGGAAAAAGAATATTTTGCCTAGAAACATTTTGGTGTAGCAGGAGCATTGCTTGTTACACAAGGAAACCCTGGAGCATCAAGAAACTTGATTGGGAGAGGATTTCTGTGATCCTCGATAAATGGGTTTCAGGCCAGAAAAACGATGACCCCGGAGTCATCAAAAATTATGGTGGAAAAAAAATATTTTCCATAGGCACAGTTTTGTGTAGCAGGAGCATTGCTTGTCACCCATGGAAATCCTGGAGCATCAAGAAACTTGATTGGGAGTGGATTTGTTCGATCCTGGAAAAATGGGCTTCAGGCCAGAAAAACGATAACCCCGGGGTCATAAAAAATTTTGGTGGAAAAAAAATATTTTCCCTAGGCACAGTTTGGTGTAGCAGGAGCATTGCTTGTCACCCAAGGAAACTCTGGAGCATCAAGAAACTTCATTGGGGAAGATTTGTGCGATCCTGGAAAATTGGGTTTCAGGCCAGGAAATTCCTCCTGGAATTTTGGAGGAAAAAATTTTGGAGGAAAAAAAATATTTTGCGATGAAACATTTTGGTGTAGCAGGAGTATTGCTTGTCACATAAGGAAACCCTGGAGCATCAAGAAACTTGATTGGGAGAGGATTTGTGCGATCCTGGAAAAATGGGTTTCAGGCCAGAATAACGATGACCCCGGGGTCATCAAAAGTTTTAGGAGGAATAAAAATATTTTCCCTAGGCACAGTTTGATGTAGCAGGAGCATTGACTGTCACCCAAGGAAACTCTGGAGCATCAAGGAACTTTATTGGGAGAGGATTTTTGCGATCCTGGAAAATTGGGTTTCAGGCCAGAAAAACGATGACCCCGGGGTCATCAAAAATTTTGGAGGAAAAAAAATATTTTCCCTAGGCACAGTTTGGTGTAGCAGGAGCATTGCTTGTCACCCAAGGAAACTCTGGAGCATCAAAAATCTTTATTGGGAGAGGATTTTTGCGATCCTGGAAAATTGGGTTTCTGGCCAGAAAAACGATGACCCCGGGGTCATGAAAAATTGTGGAGGAAAAAAAATATTTTCCCTAGGCACAGTTTGGTGTAGCAGGAGCATTGCTTGTCACCCATGAAAACCCTAGAGAATCAAGAAACTTGATTGGGAGAGGATTTGTGCGATCCTGGAAAAATGCGGTTCAGGCGAGAAAAACGATTACCCCGGAGTCTTCAAAAATTTTGGTGGAAAAAAAATATTTTGCCTAGAAACATTTTGGTGTAGCAGGAGCAATGCTTGTTACCCAAGGAAATCCTGGAGCATCAAAAAACATGATTGGGAGAGGATTTCTGCGATCCTGGAAAAATGGGTTTCAGGCCAGAAAAACGATGACCCCAGGGTCATCAAAAATTTTGGAGGAAAAAAAAATTTTTCCATAGGACAGTTTTGTGTAGCAGGAGCATTGCTTGTCACCCATGGATATCCTGGAGCATCAAGAAACTTGATTGGGAGTGGATATGTTCGATCCTGGAAAAATGGGCTTCAGGCCAGAAAAACGATGACCCCGGGGTCATCAAAAATTATGGTGGAAAAAAATATTTTCCATTGGCACAGTTTTGTGTAGCAGGAGCATTGCTTGTCACCCATGGAAATCCTGGAGCATCAAGAAACTTGATTGGGAGAGGATTTGTTCGAACCTGGAAAAATGGGCTTCAGGCCAGAAAAACGATTACCCCGGGGTCATCAAAAATTTTGGTGGAAAAAAAATATTTTCCCTAGGCACAGTTTGGTGTAGCAGGAGCCTTTCTTGTCAACTAAAGAACCCCTGGAGCATCAAGAAACTTGACTGGGAGAGGATTTGTGCGATCCTGGAAAAATGAGTTTCAGGCCAGAAAAATGATGACCCCGGGGTCATCAAAATTTTTGTTTGAAAAAAAATATTTTCCCTAGGCACAATTTAATGAAGCAGGAGCATTGCTTGTCACCCATGGAAATCCTGGAGCATCAAGAAACTTGATTGGGAGAGGATTTGTGCGATCCTGGAAAAATGGGTTTCAGGCCAGAAAAACGATGACCCCGGGGTCATCAAAAATTTTGGTGGAAAAAAAATATTTTGCAATGAAACATTTCGGTGTAGCAGGAGCATTGCTTGTCACATAAGGAAACCCCGGAGCATCAAGAAACTTGATTGGGAGAGGATTTGTGCGATCCTGGAAAAATGGGTTTCAGGCCAGAAAAACGATGACCCCGGGGTCATCAAAAATTTTGGTGGAAAAAAAATATTTTGCAATGAAACATTTCGGTGTAGCAGGAGCATTGCCTGTCACCTAAGAAACCCCGGAGCATCAAGAAACTTGATTGGGAGAGGATTTGAGCGATCCTGGAAAAATGGGTTTCAGGCCAGAAAAATGATGACCCCGGGGTCATCAAAAATTTTAGGTGGAAAAAAAATATTTTCCCTAGGCACAGTTTGGTGTAGGAGGAGCATTGCTTGTCACCAAAGGAAACTCTGGAGCATCAAGAAACTTTATTGGGAGAGGATTTGTGCAATCCTGGAAAAATGGGTTTCAGGACAGAAAAAACGATGACTCCGGGGTCATCAAAAATTTTGGTGGAAAAAAAATATTTTGCGATGAAACATTTTGGTGTAGCAGGAGCATTTCTTGTCACATAAGGAAACCCTGGAGCATCAAGAAACTTGGGAGAGGATTTGTGCAATCCTTGAAAAATGGGTTTCAGGCCAGAAAAACGATGACCCCGGGGTCATCAAAAATTTTAGGTGGAAAAAAAATATTTTCCCTAGGCACAGTTTGGTGTAGGAGGAGCATTGCTTGTCAACTAGGAAACTCTGGAGCATCAAGAAACTTGATTGGGAGAGGATTTCTGCGATCCTGGAAAAATGGGTTTCAGGCCAGAAAAACGATGACCCCGGGCTCATCAAAAATTTTGGTGGAAAAAAAATATTTTGCGATGAAACATTTTGGTGTAGCAGGAGCATTGCTTGTTACCCAAGGAAACCCTGGAGCATGAAAAAACTTGATTGGGAGAGGATTTCTGCGATCCTGGAAAAAAGGGTTTCAGGCCAGAAAACGATGACCCCGGGGTCATCAAAAATTTTGGTGGGAAAAAAGAATATTTTCCCTAGGCACATTTTGGTGTAGGAGGAGCATTGCTTGTCACCAAAGGAAACTCTGGAGCATCAAGAAACTTGATTGGGAGAGGATTTGTGCGATCCTGGAAAAATGGGTTTCAGGCCAGAAAAACGATGACCCCGGGGTCATCAAAAATTTTGGTGGAAAAAAAATATTTTGCGATGAAACATTTTGGTGTAGCAGGAGCATTTCTTGTCACCTAAGGAAACCCCGGAGCATCAAGAAACTTGATTGGGAGAGGATTTGTGCGATCCTGGAAAAATGGGTTTCAGGCCAGAAAAACGATGACCCCGGGGTCATCAAAAATTTTGGTGGAAAAAAAATATTTTGCAATGAAACATTTTGGTGTAGTAGGAGCATTGCTTGTCACCCAAGGAAATCCTGGAGAATCAAGAAACTGATTTGGAGAGAATTTTTGCAATCCTTGAAAAATGGGTTTCAGGCCAGAAAAACGATGACCCCGGGGTCATCAAAAATTTTGGTGGAAAAAAAATATTTTGCGATGAAACATTTTGGTGTAGCAGGAGCATTGCTTGTCACATAAGGAAACCCTGGAGCATCAAGAAACTTGATTGGGAGAGGATTTGTGCAATCCTTGAAAAATGGGTTTCAGGCCAGAAAAACGATGACCCCGGGGGTCATCAAAAATTTTAGGTGGAAAAAAAATATTTTCCCTAGGCACAGTTTGGTGTAGGAGGAGCATTGCTTGTCACCCAAGGAAACCCTGGAGCATCAAGAACTTGATTGGGAGAGGATTTGTGCGATCCTGGAAAAATGGGTTTCAGGCCAGAAAAACGATGACCCCGGGGTCATCAAAAATTTTGGTGGAAAAAAATATTTTGCGATGAAACATTTTGGTGTAGCAGGAGCATTGCTTGTTACCCAAGGAAACCCTGGAGCATGAAAAAACTTGATTGGGAGAGGATTTCTGCGATCCTGGAAAAAATGGGTTTCAGGCCAGAAAAACGATGACCCCGGGGTCATGAAAAATTACGGTGGAAAAAAAATATTTTCCCTAGGCACAGTTTGGTGTAGGAGGAGCATTGCTTGTCACCAAAGGAAACTCTGGAGCATCAAGAAACTTGATTGGGAGAGGTATTGTGCGATCCTGGAAAAATGGGTTTCAGGCCAGAAAAACGATGACCCTGGGGTCATCAAAAATTTTGGTGGAAAAAAGAATATTTTCCCTAGGCACATTTTGGTTGTAGCAGGAGCATTGCTTGTCACCTAAGGAAACCCTGGAGCATCAAGAAACTTGATTGGGAGAGGATTTGAGCGATCCTGGAAAAATGGGTTTCAGGCCAGAAAAACGATGACCCCTAGGGGGTCATCAAAAATTTTGGTGGAAAAAAAATATTTTGCAATGAAACATTTCGGTGTAACAGGAGCATTTCTTGTCACCTAAGGAAACCCCGGAGAATCAAGAACTTGATTGGGAGAGGTTTTGTGCGATCCTGGAAAAATGGGTTTCAGGACAGAAAAACGATGACCCCGGGGTCATCAAAAATTTTGGTGGAAAAAAAAATATTTTGCGATGAAACATTTTGGTGTAGCAGGAGCATTGCTTGTCACCCAAGGAAATCCTGGAGCATCAAGAAACTTGATTGGGAGAGGATTTGTGCGATCCTGAAAAAATGGCTTTCAGGCCAGAAAAACGATGACCCCGGGGTCATCAAAAATTTTGGTGGAAAAAAAATATTTTGCGATGAAACATTTCGGTGTAGCAGGAGCATTGCCTGTCACCTAAGAAACCCCGGAGCATCAAGAAACTTGATTGGGAGAGGATTTGAGCGATCCTGGAAAAATGGGTTTCAGGCCAGAAAAACGATGACCCCGGGGTCATCAAAATTTTAGGTGGAAAAAAAATATTTTCCCTAGGCACAGTTTGGTGTAGGAGGAGCATTGCTTGTCACCAAAGGAAACTCTGGAGCATCAAGAAACTTGATTGGGAGAGGATTTGTGCGATCCTGGAAAAATGGGTTTCAGGACAGAAAAACGATGACTCCGGGGTCATCAAAAATTTTAGGTGGAAAAAAAATATTTTGCGATGAAACATTTTGGTGTAGCAGGAGCATTGCTTGTCACATAAGGAAACCCTGGAGCATCAAGAAACTTGATGGGGAGAGGATTTGTGCAATCCTTGAAAAATGGGTTTCAGGCCAGAAAAACGATGACCCCCGGGGTCATCAAAAATTTTAGGTGGAAAAAAATATTTTCCCTAGGCACAGTTTGGTGTAGGAGGAGCATTGCTTGTCACCCAAGGAAACTCTGGAGCATCAAGAAACTTGATTGGGATAGGATTTCTGCGATCCTGGAAAAATGGGTTTCAGGCCAGAAAAACGATGACCCCGGGGTCATCAAAAATTTTGGTGGAAAAAAAATATTTTGCGATGAAACATTTTGGTGTAGCAGGAGCATTGCTTGCTACCCAAGAAACCCTGGAGCATGAAAAACTTGATTGGGAGAGGATTTGTGCGATCCTGGAAAAATGGGTTTCAGGCCAGAAAAACGATGACCCCGGGGTCATCAAAAATTTTAGGTGGAAAAAAAATATTTTCCCTAGGCACAGTTTGGTGTAGGAGGAGCATTGCTTGTCACCCAAGGAAACTCTGGAGCATCAAGAAACTTGATTGGGATAGGATTTCTGCGATCCTGGAAAAATGGGTTTCAGGCCAGAAAAACGATGACCCCGGGGTCATCAAAAATTTTGGTGGAAAAAAAATATTTTGCGATGAAACATTTTGGTGTAGCAGGAGCATTGCTTGCTACCCAAGGAAACCCTGGAGCATGAAAAAACTTGATTGGGAGAGGATTTGTGCGATCCTGGAAAAATGGGTTTCAGGCCAGAAAAACGATGACCCCGGGGTCATCAAAAATTTTAGGTGGAAAAAAAATATTTTCCCTAGGCACAGTTTGGTGTAGGAGGAGCATTGCTTGTCACCAAAGGAAACTCTGGAGCATCAAGAAACTTGATTGGGAGAGGATTTGTGCGATCCTGGAAAAATGGGTTTCAGGACAGAAAATCGATGACTCCGGGGTCATCAAAATTTTAGGTGGAAAAAAAATATTTTGCCATTGAAAACATTTTGGTGTAGCAGGAGCATTGCTTGTCACATAAGGAAACCCTGGAGCATCAAGAAACTTGATTTGGAGAGGATTTGTGCAATCCTTGAAAAATGGGTTTCAGGCCAGAAAAACGATGACCCCGGGGTCATCAAAAATTTTAGGTGGAAAAAAAATATTTTCCCTAGGCACAGTTTGGTGTAGGAGGAGCATTGCTTGTCACCCAAGGAAACTCTGGAGCATGAAAAACTTGATTGGGAGAGGATTTCTGCGATCCTGAAAAATGGGTTTCTGGCCAGAAAAACGATGACCCCGGGGTCATCAAAAATTATGGTGGAAAAAAAATATTTTCCATAGGCACAGTTTTGTGTAGCAGGAGCATTGCTTGTCACCCATGGAAATCCTGGAGCAATAAGAAAGTTGATTGGGAGTGGATTAGTTCGATCCTGGAAAAATGGGCTTCAGGCCAGAAAAACGATGACCCCGGGGTCATCAAAAATTTTGGTGGAAAAAAGAATATTTTCCCTAGGCACAGTTTGGTGTAGCAGGAGCATTGCTTGTCAACTAAAGAATCCATGTAGCAACAAGAAACTTGACTGGGAGAGGATTTGTGCGATCCTGGAAAAATGGGTTTCAGGCCAGAAAAACGATGACCCCGGGGTCATCAAAAATGTTGGTGGAAAAAAAAATATTTTCCCTAGGCACAGTTTGCACATGCAGGAGCAGTGCTGGTCATACAAAGAAACTCTGGAGCATCAACAGATTTGATTAAGTGTGGTTGAGTGTGATACTGGAGAAATGGGGATGGGACTTCGGATATGGGACTTGGAACTTGGAACTTGGCACTTGGAACGCCGGGATCATCAAAATTTTGGTGAAATTTTTTTTCCCAAGGCACAGTTTGGTGTAGCAGGAGCTTTGCTTTTCAACCAAGGAAACGCTGGAGCATCAAAAAATTTGATTGGGAGAGGATTGTTCGATCCTTGAAATATGGGTTTCAGGCCAGAAAAACGATGACCCCGGGGTCATCAAAAATTTTAGGTGGAAAAAAAATATTTTCCCTACCCACAGTTTGCTGTAGCAGGAGCATTGCTTCTCACCCAAGTAAACTCTGGAGCATCAAGAAACTTGATTGGAGAGGATTTGTTCGATCCTGGAAAAATGGCTTTCAGGCCAAGAAAAACGATGACCCCGGGGTCATCAAAAATTTTGATGGAAAAAAATATTTTCCTTAGGAACAGTTTGGTGTAGTAGGAGCATTGCTTGTCACCCAAGGAAACCCTGGAGCATCAAGAAATTTGATTGGGATTGGATTTCTGCGATCCTGGAAAAAGGGTTCAGGCCAGAAAAATGATGACCCCGGGGGTCATCAAAATTTTGGTGGAAAAAAAATATTTTGCGATGAAACTTTTTGGTGTAGCAGGAGCATTGCTTGTCACTAAGGAAACCCTGGAGCATCAAGAAACTTGATTGGGTGAGGATTTGTGCGATCCTAGAAAAATGTGCTTCAGGCCAGAAAAACGAAGACCCCGGGGTCATCAAATTTTTGGTGGAAAAAAAATATTTTGCGATGAAACATTTTGGTGTAGCAGGAGCATTGCTTGTCACATAAGGAAACCCTGGAGCATCAAGAAACTTGATGGGGAGAGGATTTGTGCAATCCTTGAAAAATGGGTTTCAGGCCAGAAAAACGATGACCCCGGGGTCATCAAAAATTTTAGGTGGAAAAAAAATATTTTCCCTAGGCACAGTTTGGTGTAGGAGGAGCATTGCTTGTCACCCAAGGAAACTCTGGAGCATCAAGAAACTGGATTGGGAGAGGATTTCTGCGATCCTGGAAAAATGGGTTTCAGGCCAGAAAAACGATGACCCCGGGGTCATCAAAAATTTTGGTGGAAAAAAAATATTTTGCGATGAAACATTTTGGTGTAGCAGGAGCATTGCTTGCTACCCAAGGAAACCCTGGAGCATGAAAAAACTTGATTGGGAGAGGATTTCTGCGATCCTGGAAAAATGGGTTTCAGGCCAGAAAAACGATGACCCCGGGGTCATGAAAAATTATAGTGGAAAAAAAATATTTTCCCTAGGCACAGTTTGGTGTAGGAGGAGCATTGCTTGTCACCCAAGGAAACCCTGGAGCATCAAGAAACTTGATTGGAGAGGATTTGTGCGATCCTGGAAAAATGGGTTTCAGGCCAGAAAAACGATGACCCCGGGGTCATCAAAATTTTGGTGGAAAAAAATATTTTGCGATGAAACATTTTGGTGTAGCAGGAGCATTGCTTGTTACCCAAGGAAACCCTGGAGCATGAAAAAACTTGATTGGGAGAGGATTTCTGCGATCCTGGAAAAATGGGTTTCAGGCCAGAAAAACGATGACCCCGGGGTCATGAAAAGTTATGGTGGAAAAAAAAATATTTTCCCTAGGCACAGTTTGGTGTAGGAGGAGCATTGCTTGTCACCAAAGGAAACTCTGGAGCATCAAGAAACTTGATTGGGAGAGGTTTTGTGCGATCCTGGAAAAATGGGTTTCAGGCCAGAAAAACGATGACCCCGGGGTCATCAAAAATTTTGGTGGAAAAAAGAATATTTTCCCTAGGCACATTTTGGTGTAGCAGGAGCATTGCTTGTCACCTAAGGAAACCCTGGAGCATCAAGAAACTTGATTGGGAGAGGATTTGTGCGATCCTGGAAAAATGGGTTTCAGGCCAGAAAAACGATGACCCCGGGGTCATCAAAAATTTTGGTGGAAAAAAAATATTTTGCAATGAAACATTTCGGTGTAGCAGGAACATTTCTTGTCACCCTAAGGAAACCCCGGAGAATCAAGAAACTTGATTTGGAGAGAATTTTTGCAATCCTTGAAAAATGGGTTTCAGGCCAGAAAAACGATGACCCCGGGGTCATCAAAAATTTTGGTGGAAAAAAAATATTTTGCGATGAAACATTTTGGTGTAGCAGGAGCATTGCTTGTCAAATAAGGAAACCCTGGAGCATCAAGAAACTTGATTGGGAGAGGATTTGTGCAATCCTTGAAAAATGGGTTTCAGGCCAGAAAAACGATGACCCCGGGGTCATCAAAAATTTTAGGTGGAAAAAAAATATTTTCCCTAGGCACAGTTTGGTGTAGGAGGAGCATTGCTTGTCACCCAAGGAAACCCTGGAGCATCAAGAAACTTGATTGGGAGAGGATTTGTGCGATCCTGGAAAAATGGTTTTCAGGCCAGAAAAACGATGACCCCGGGGTCATCAAAAATTTTGGTGGAAAAAAAATATTTTGCGATGAAACATTTTGGTGTAGCAGGAGCATTGCTTGTTACCCAAGGAAACCCTGGAGCATGAAAAAACTTGATTGGGAGAGGATTTCTGCGTTCCTGGAAAAATGGGTTTCAGGCCAGAAAAACGATGACCCCGGGGTCATGAAAAATTATGGTGGAAAAAAAAATATTTTCCCTAGGCACAGTTTGGTGTAGGAGGAGCATTGCTTGTCACCAAAGGAAACTCTGGAGCATCAAGAAACTTGATTGGGAGAGGTTTTGTGCGATCCTGAAAAAATGGGTTTCAGGACAGAAAAACGATTGACTCCGGGGTCATCAAAAATTTTGGTGGAAAAAAAATATTTTGCGATGAAACATTTTGGTGTAGCAGGAGCATTGCTTGTCACCCAAGGAAATCCTGGAGCATCAAGAAACTTGATTGGGAGAGGATTTGTGCGATCCTGGAAAAATGGCTTTCAGGCCAGAAAAACGATGACCCCGGGGTCATCAAAAATTTTGGTGGAAAAAAAATATTTTGCGATGAAACATTTCGGTGTAGCAGGAGCATTGCCTGTCACCTAAGGAAACCCCGGAGCATCAGAAACTTGATTGGGAGAGGATTTGAGCGATCCTGGAAAAATGGGTTTCAGGCCAGAAAAACGATGACCCCGGGGTCATCAAAAATTTTAGGTGGAAAAAAAATATTTTCCCTAGGCACAGTTTGGTGTAGGAGGAGCATTGCTTGTCACCAAAGGAAACTCTGGAGCATCAAGAAACTTGATTGGGAGAGGATTTGTGCGATCCTGGAAAAATGGGTTTCAGGACAGAAAAACGATGACTCCGGGGTCATCAAAAATTTTAGGTGGAAAAAAAATATTTTGCGATGAAACATTTTGGTGTAGCAGGAGCATTGCTTGTCACATAAGGAAACCCTGGAGCATCAAGAAACTTGATGGGGAGAGGATTTGTGCAATCCTTGAAAAATGGGTTTCAGGCCAGAAAAACGATGACCCCGGGGTCATCAAAAATTTTAGGTGGAAAAAAAATATTTCCCTAGGCACAGTTTGGTGTAGGAGGAGCATTGCTTGTCACCCAAGGAAACTCTGGAGCATCAAGAAACTTGATTGGGATAGGATTTCTGCGATCCTGGAAAAATGGGTTTCAGGCCAGAAAAACGATGACCCCGGGGTCATCAAAATTTTGGTGGAAAAAAAATATTTTGCGATGAAACATTTTGGTGTAGCAGGAGCATTGCTTGCTACCCAAGGAAACCCTGGAGCATGAAATAACTTGATTGTGAGAGGATTTGTGCGATCCTGAAAAATGGGTTTCAGGCCAGAAAAACGATGACCCCGGGGTCATCAAAAATTTTAGGTGGAAAAAAAATATTTTCCCTAGGCACAGTTTGGTGTAGGAGGAGCATTGCTTGTCACCAAAGGAAACTCTGGAGCATCAAGAAACTTGATTGGGAGAGGATTTGTGCGATCCTGGAAAAATGCGTTTCAGGACAGAAAATCGATGACTCCGGGGTCATCAAAAATTTTAGGTGGAAAAAAAATATTTTGCCATTGAAACATTTTGGTGTAGCAGGAGCATTGCTTGTCACATAAGGAAACCCTGGAGCATCAAGAAACTTGATTTGGAGAGGATTTGTGCAATCCTTGAAAAATGGGTTTCAGGCCAGAAAAACGATGACCCCGGCGTCATCAAAAATTTTAGGTGGAAGAAAAATATTTTCCCTAGGCACAGTTTGGTGTAGGAGGAGCATTGCTTGTCACCCAAGGAAACTCTGGAGCATGAAAAAACTTGATTGGGAGAGGATTTCTGCGATCCTGGAAAAATGGGTTTCTGGCCAGAAAAACGATGACCCCGGGGTCATCAAAAATTATGGTGGAAAAAAAATATTTTCCATAGGCACAGTTTTGTGTAGCAGGAGCATTGCTTGTCACCCATGGAAATCCTGGAGCAATAAGAAAGTTGATTGGGAGTGGATTAGTTCGATCCTGGAAAAATGGGCTTCAGGCCAGAAAAACGATGACCCCGGGGTCATCAAAAATTTTGGTGGAAAAAAGAATATTTTCCCTAGGCACAGTTTGGTGTAGCAGGAGCATTGCTTGTCAACTAAAGAATCCATGTAGCAACAAGAAACTTGACTGGGAGAGGATTTGTGCGATCCTGGAAAAATGGGTTTCAGGCCAGAAAAACGATGACCCCGGGGTCATCAAAAATGTTGGTGGAAAAAAAATATTTTCCCTAGGCACAGTTTGCACATGCAGGAGCAGTGCTGGTCATACAAAGAAACTCTGGAGCATCAACAGATTTGATTAAGTGTGGTTGAGTGTGATACTGGAGAAATGGGGATGGGACTTCGGATATGGGACTTGGAACTTGGAACTTGGCACTTGGAACGCCGGATCATCAAAAATTTTGGTGAAATTTTTTTTCCCAAGGCACAGTTTGGTGTAGCAGGAGCTTTGCTTTTCAACCAAGGAAACGCTGGAGCATCAAAAAATTTGATTGGGAGAGGATTTGTTCGATCCTTGAAATATGGGTTTCAGGCCAGAAAAACGATGACCCCGGGGTCATCAAAAATTTTAGGTGGAAAAAAAATATTTTCCCTACCCACAGTTTGCTGTAGCAGGAGCATTGCTTCTCACCCAAGTAAACTCTGGAGCATCAAGAAACTTGATTGGGAGAGGATTTGTTCGATCCTGGAAAAATGGCTTTCAGGCCAGAAAAACGATGACCCCGGGGTCATCAAAAATTTTGATGGAAAAAAAATATTTTCCTTAGGAACAGTTTGGTGTAGTAGGAGCATTGCTTGTCACCCAAGGAAACCCTGGAGCATCAAGAAATTTGATTGGGATTGGATTTCTGCGATCCTGGAAAAAAGGGTTTCAGGCCAGAAAAATGATGACCCCGGGGTCATCAAAAATTTTGGTGGAAAAAAATATTTTGCGATGAAACTTTTTGGTGTAGCAGGAGCATTGCTTGTCACCTAAGGAAACCCTGGAGCATCAAGAAACTTGATTGGGTGAGGATTTGTGCGATCCTAGAAAAATGTGCTTCAGGCCAGAAAAACGAAGACCCCGGGGTCATCAAATTTTTGGTGGAAAAAAAATATTTTGCGATGAAACATTTTGGTGTAGCAGGAGCATTGCTTGTCACATAAGGAAACCCTGGAGCATCAAGAAACTTGATGGGGAGAGGATTTGTGCAATCCTTGAAAAATGGGTTTCAGGCCAGAAAAACGATGACCCCGGGGTCATCAAAAATTTTAGGTGGAAAAAAAATATTTTCCCTAGGCACAGTTTGGTGTAGGAGGAGCATTGCTTGTCACCCAAGGAAACTCTGGAGCATCAAGAAACTGGATTGGGAGAGGATTTCTGCGATCCTGGAAAAATGGGTTTCAGGCCAGAAAAACGATGACCCCGGGGTCATCAAAAATTTTGGTGGAAAAAAAATATTTTGCGATGAAACATTTTGGTGTAGCAGGAGCATTGCTTGCTACCCAAGGAAACCCTGGAGCATGAAAAAACTTGATTGGGAGAGGATTTCTGCGATCCTGGAAAAATGGGTTTCAGGCCAGAAAAACGATGACCCCGGGGTCATGAAAAATTATAGTGGAAAAAAAATATTTTCCCTAGGCACAGTTTGGTGTAGGAGGAGCATTGCTTGTCACCCAAGGAAACCCTGGAGCATCAAGAAACTTGATTGGGAGAGGATTTGTGCAATCCTTGAAAAATGGGTTTCAGGCCAGAAAAACGATGACCCCGGGGTCATCAAAAATTTTGGTGGAAAAAAATATTTTGCGATGAAACATTTTGGTGTAGCAGGAGCATTGCTTGTTACCCAAGGAAACCCTGGAGCATGAAAAAACTTGATTGGGAGAGGATTTCTGCGATCCTGGAAAAATGGGTTTCAGGCCAGAAAAACGATGACCCCGGGGTCATGAAAAATTATGGTGGAAAAAAAATATTTTCCCTAGGCACAGTTTGGTGTAGGAGGAGCATTGCTTGTCACCAAAGGAAACTCTGGAGCATCAAGAAACTTGATTGGGAGAGGTTTTGTGCGATCCTGGAAAAATGGGTTTCAGGCCAGAAAAACGATGACCCCGGGGTCATCAAAAATTTTGGTGGAAAAAAGAATATTTTCCCTAGGCACATTTTGGTGTAGCAGGAGCATTGCTTGTCACCTAAGGAAACCCTGGAGCATCAAGAAACTTGATTGGGAGAGGATTTGTGCGATCCTGGAAAAATGGGTTTCAGGCCAGAAAAACGATGACCCCGGGGTCATCAAAAATTTTGGTGGAAAAAAAATATTTTGCAATGAAACATTTCGGTGTAGCAGGAACATTTCTTGTCACCTAAGGAAACCCCGGAGAATCAAGAAACTTGATTTGGAGAGGATTTGTGCAATCCTTGAAAAATGGGTTTCAGGCCAGAAAAACGATGACCCCGGGGTCATCAAAAATTTTAGGTGGAAAAAAAATATTTTCCCTAGGCACAGTTTGGTGTAGGAGGAGCATTGCTTGTCACCCAAGGAAACCCTGGAGCATCAAGAAACTTGATTGGGAGAGGATTTGTGCGATCCTGGAAAAATGGGTTTCAGGCCAGAAAAACGATGACCCCGGGGTCATCAAAAATTTTGGTGGAAAAAAAATATTTTGCGATGAAACATTTTGGTGTAGCAGGAGCATTGCTTGTTACCCAAGGAAACCCTGGAGCATGAAAAAACTTGATTGGGAGAGGATTTCTGCGTTCCTGGAAAAATGGGTTTCAGGCCAGAAAAACGATGACCCCGGGGTCATGAAAAATTATGGTGGAAAAAAAATATTTTCCCTAGGCACAGTTTGGTGTAGGAGGAGCATTGCTTGTCACCAAAGGAAACTCTGGAGCATCAAGAAACTTGATTGGGAGAGGTTTTGTGCGATCCTGGAAAAATGGGTTTCAGGACAGAAAAACGATGACTCCGGGGTCATCAAAAATTTTGGTGGAAAAAAAATATTTTGCGATGAAACATTTTGGTGTAGCAGGAGCATTGCTTGTCACCCAAGGAAATCCTGGAGCATCAAGAAACTTGATTGGGAGAGGATTTGTGCGATCCTGGAAAAATGGCTTTCAGGCCAGAAAAACGATGACCCCGGGGTCATCAAAAATTTTGGTGGAAAAAAAATATTTTGCGATGAAACATTTCGGTGTAGCAGGAGCATTGCCTGTCACCTAAGGAAACCCCGGAGCATCAAGAAACTTGATTGGGAGAGGATTTGAGCGATCCTGGAAAAATGGGTTTCAGGCCAGAAAAACGATGACCCCGGGGTCATCAAAAATTTTAGGTGGAAAAAAAATATTTTCCCTAGGCACAGTTTGGTGTAGGAGGAGCATTGCTTATCACCAAAGGAAACTCTGGAGCATCAAGAAACTTGATTGGGAGAGGATTTGTGCGATCCTGGAAAAATGGGTTTCAGGACAGAAAAACGATGACTCCGGGGTCATCAAAAATTTTAGGTGGAAAAAAAATATTTTGCGATGAAACATTTTGGTGTAGCAGGAGCATTGCTTGTCACATAAGGAAACCCTGGAGCATCAAGAAACTTGATGGGGAGAGGATTTGTGCAATCCTTGAAAAATGGGTTTCAGGCCAGAAAAACGATGACCCCGGGGTCATCAAAAATTTTAGGTGGAAAAAAAATATTTTCCCTAGGCACAGTTTGGTGTAGGAGGAGCATTGCTTGTCACCCAAGGAAACTCTGGAGCATCAAGAAACTTGATTGGGATAGGATTTCTGCGATCCTGGAAAAATGGGTTTCAGGCCAGAAAAACGATGACCCCGGGGTCATCAAAATTTTGGTGGAAAAAAAATATTTTGCGATGAAACATTTTGGTGTAACAGGAGCATTGCTTGCTACCCAAGGAAACCCTGGAGCATGAAATAACTTGATTGTGAGAGGATTTGTGC
Organism: Tiliqua scincoides; assembly: GCF_035046505.1. NCBI lineage: Eukaryota > Metazoa > Chordata > Lepidosauria > Squamata > Scincidae > Tiliqua > Tiliqua scincoides. The sequence continues at coordinate 7,041,243 of NC_089833.1, read as the reverse complement.
GATCCTGGAAAAATGGGTTTCAGGCCAGAAAAACGATGACCCCGGGGTCATCAAAAATTTTAGGTGGAAAAAAAATATTTTCCCTAGGCACAGTTTGGTGTAGGAGGAGCATTGCTTGTCACCAAAGGAAACTCTGGAGCATCAAGAAACTTGATTGGGAGAGGATTTGTGCGATCCTGGAAAAATGCGTTTCAGGACAGAAAATCGATGACTCCGGGGTCATCAAAAATTTTAGGTGGAAAAAAAATATTTTGCCATTGAAACATTTTGGTGTAGCAGGAGCATTGCTTGTCACATAAGGAAACCCTGGAGCATCAAGAAACTTGATTTGGAGAGGATTTGTGCAATCCTTGAAAAATGGGTTTCAGGCCAGAAAAACGATGACCCCGGCGTCATCAAAAATTTTAGGTGGAAGAAAAATATTTTCCCTAGGCACAGTTTGGTGTAGGAGGAGCATTGCTTGTCACCCAAGGAAACTCTGGAGCATGAAAAAACTTGATTGGGAGAGGATTTCTGCGATCCTGGAAAAATGGGTTTCTGGCCAGAAAAACGATGACCCCGGGGTCATCAAAAATTATGGTGGAAAAAAAAATATTTTCCATAGGCACAGTTTTGTGTAGCAGGAGCATTGCTTGTCACCCATGGAAATCCTGGAGCAATAAGAAAGTTGATTGGGAGTGGATTAGTTCGATCCTGGAAAAATGGGCTTCAGGCCAGAAAAACGATGACCCCGGGGTCATCAAAAATTTTGGTGGAAAAAAGAATATTTTCCCTAGGCACAGTTTGGTGTAGCAGGAGCATTGCTTGTCATCTAAAGAATCCATGTAGCAACAAGAAACTTGACTGGGAGAGGATTTGTGCGATCCTGGAAAAATGGGTTTCAGGCCAGAAAAACGATGACCCCGGGGTCATCAAAAATGTTGGTGGAAAAAAAATATTTTCCCTAGGCACAGTTTGCACATGCAGGAGCAGTGCTGGTCATCCAAAGAAACTCTGGAGCATCAACAGATTTGATTAAGTGTGGTTGAGTGTGATACTGGAGAAATGGGATGGGACTTCGGATATGGGACTTGGAACTTGGAACTTGGCACTTGGAACGCCGGGATCATCAAAAATTTTGGTGAAATTTTTTTTCCCAAGGCACAGTTTGGTGTAGCAGGAGCTTTGCTTTTCAACCAAGGAAACGCTGGAGCATCAAAAAATTTGATTGGGAGAGGATTTGTTCGATCCTTGAAATATAGGTTTCAGGCCTGAAAAACGATGACCCCGGGGTCATCAAAAATTTTAGGTGGAAAAAAAATATTTTCCCTACCCACAGTTTGCTGTAGCAGGAGCATTGCTTCTCACCCAAGTAAACTCTGGAGCATCAAGAAACTTGATTGGGAGAGGATTTGTTCGATCCTGGAAAAATGGCTTTCAGGCCAGAAAAACGATGACCCCGGGGTCATCAAAAATTTTGATGGAAAAAAAATATTTTCCTTAGGAACAGTTTGGTGTAGTAGGAGCATTGCTTGTCACCCAAGGAAACCCTGGAGCATCAAGAAATTTGATTGGGATTGGATTTCTGCGATCCTGGAAAAAAGGGTTTCAGGCCAGAAAAAACGATGACCCCGGGGTCATCAAAAATTTTGGTGGAAAAAAAATATTTTGCGATGAAACTTTTTGGTGTAGCAGGAGCATTGCTTGTCACCTAAGGAAACCCTGGAGCATCAAGAAACTTGATTGGGAGAGGATTTGTGCGATCCTAGAAAAATGTGCTTCAGGCCAGAAAAACGAAGACCCCGGGGTCATCAAATTTTTGGTGGAAAAAAAATATTTTGCGATGAAACATTTTGGTGTAGCAGGAGCATTGCTTGTCACATAAGGAAACCCTGGAGCATCAAGAAACTTGATGGGGAGAGGATTTGTGCAATCCTTGAAAAATGGGTTTCAGGCCAGAAAAACGATGACCCCGGGGTCATCAAAAATTTTGGTGGAAAATAGAATATTTTCCCTAGGCACATTTTGGTGTAGCAGGAGCATTGCTTGTCACCTAAGGAAACCCTGGAGCATCAAGAATCTTGATTGGGAGAGGATTTGTGCGATCCTGGAAAAATGGGTTTCAGGCCAGAAAAACGATGACCCCGGGGTCATCAAAAATTTTGGTGGAAAAAAAATATTTTGCAACGAAACATTTCGGTGTAGCAGGAGCATTTCTTGTCACCTAAGGAAACCCCGGAGAATCAAGAAACTTGATTTGGAGAGAATTTTTGCAATCCTTGAAAAATGGGTTTCAGGCCAGAAAAACGATGACCCCGGGGTCATCAAAATTTTGGTGGAAAAAAAATATTTTGCGATGAAACATTTTGGTGTAGCAGGAGCATTGCTTGTCAAATAAGGAAACCCTGGAGCATCAAGAAACTTGATTGGGAGAGGATTTGTGCAATCCTTGAAAAATGGGTTTCAGGCCAGAAAAACGATGACCCCGGGGTCATCAAAAATTTTAGGTGGAAAAAAAATATTTTCCCTAGGCACAGTTTGGTGTAGGAGGAGCATTGCTTGTCACCCAAGGAAACCCTGGAGCATCAAGAAACTTGATTGGGAGAGGATTTGTGCGATCCTGGAAAAATGGTTTTCAGGCCAGAAAAACGATGACCCCGGGGTCATCAAAAATTTTGGTGGAAAAAAAATATTTTGCGATGAAACATTTTGGTGTAGCAGGAGCATTGCTTGTTACCCAAGGAAACCCTGGAGCATGAAAAAACTTGATTGGGAGAGGATTTCTGCGATCCTGGAAAAATGGGTTTCAGGCCAGAAAAACGATGACCCCGGGGTCATGAAAAATTATGGTGGAAAAAAAATATTTTCCCTAGGCACAGTTTGGTGTAGGAGGAGCATTGCTTGTCACCAAAGGAAACTCTGGAGCATCAAGAAACTTGATTGGGAGAGGTTTTGTGCGATCCTGGAAAAATGGGTTTCAGGACAGAAAAACGATGACTCCGGGGTCATCAAAAATTTTGGTGGAAAAAAAATATTTTGCGATGAAACATTTTGGTGTAGCAGGAGCATTGCTTGTCACCCAAGGAAATCCTGGAGCATCAAGAAACTTGATTGGGAGAGGATTTGTGCGATCCTGGAAAAATGGCTTTCAGGCCAGAAAAACGATGACCCCGGGGTCATCAAAAATTTTGATGGAAAAAAAATATTTTCCTTAGGAACAGTTTGGTGTAGTAGGAGCATTGCTTGTCACCCAAGGAAACCCTGGAGCATCAAGAAATTTGATTGGGATTGGATTTCTGCGATCCTGGAAAAAAGGGTTTCAGGCCAGAAAAACGATGACCCCGGGGTCATCAAAAATTTTGGTGGAAAAAAAATATTTTGCGATGAAACTTTTTGGTGTAGCAGGAGCATTGCTTGTCACCTAAGGAAACCCTGGAGCATCAAGAAACTTGATTGGGAGAGGATTTGTGCGATCCTAGAAAAATGTGCTTCAGGCCAGAAAAACGAAGACCCCGGGGTCATCAAATTTTTGGTGGAAAAAAAATATTTTGCGATGAAACATTTTGGTGTAGCAGGAGCATTGCTTGTCACGTAAGGAAACCCTTGAGCATCAAGAAACTTGATGGGGAGAGGATTTGTGCAATCCTTGAAAAATGGGTTTCAGGCCAGAAAAACGATGACCCCGGGGTCATCAAAAATTTTAGGTGGAAAAAAAATATTTTCCCTAGGCACAGTTTGGTGTAGGAGGAGCATTGCTTGTCACCCAAGGAAACTCTGGAGCATCAAGAAACTGGATTGGGAGAGGATTTCTGCGATCCTGGAAAAATGGGTTTCAGGCCAGAAAAACGATGACCCCGGGGTCATCAAAAATTTTGGTGGAAAAAAAATATTTTGCGATGAAACATTTTGGTGTAGCAGGAGCATTGCTTGCTACCCAAGGAAACCCTGGAGCATGAAAAACTTGATTGGGAGAGGATTTCTGCGATCCTGGAAAAATGGGTTTCAGGCCAGAAAAACGATGACCCCGGGGTCATCAAAAATTTTAGGTGGAAAAAAAATATTTTCCCTACCCACAGTTTGCTGTAGCAGGAGCATTGCTTCTCACCCAAGTAAACTCTGGAGCATCAAGAAACTTGATTGGGAGAGGATTTGTTCGATCCTGGAAAAATGGCTTTCAGGCCAGAAAAACGATGACCCCGGGGTCATCAAAAATTTTGATGGAAAAAAAATATTTTCCTTAGGAACAGTTTGGTGTAGTAGGAGCATTGCTTGTCACCCAAGGAAACCCTGGAGCATCAAGAAACCTGATTGGGAGAGGATTTGTGCGATCCTGGAAAAATGGGTTTCAGGCCAGAAAAACGATGACCCCGGGGTCATCAAAAATTTTGGTGGAAAAAAAATATTTTGCAATGAAACTTTTTGGTGTAGCAGGAGCATTGCTTGTCACCTAAGGAAATCCTGGAGCATCAAAAAACTTTATTGGGAGAGGATTTCTGCGATCCTGGAAAAATGGCTTTCAGGCCAGAAAAACGATGACCCCGGGGTCATCAAAAATTATGGTGGAAAAAAAATATTTTCCATAGGCACAGTTTTGTAGCAGGAGCATTGCTTGTCACCCATGGAAATCCTAGAGCATCAAGAAACTTGATTGGGATAGGATTTGTGTGATCCTGGAAAAATGGTTTTCAGGCCAGAAAAACGATGACCCCGGGGTCATCAAAAATTTGGTGGAAAAAAAATATTTTGCGATGAAACATTTTGGTGTAGCAGAGGCATTGCTTGTCACATAAGGAAACCGTGGAGCATCAAGAAACTTGATTGGGAGAGGATTTGTGCGATCCTGGAAAAATGGTTTTCAGGCCAGAAAAACGATGACCCCGGGGTCATCAAAAATTTTGGTGGAAAAAAAATATTTTGCCTAGAAACATTTTGGTGCAGCAGGAGCATTGCTTGTTACCCAAGGAAACCCTGGAGCATGAAAAAACCTGATTGGGAGAGGATTTCTGCGATCCTGGAAAAATGGGTTTCAGGCTAGAAAAACAATGACCCCGGGGTCATCAAAAATTATGGTGGAAAAAAAATATTTTCCCTAGGCACAGTTTGGTGTAGCAGGAGCATTGCTTGTCAACTAAAGAATCCATGTAGCAACAAGAAACTTGACTGGGAGAGGATTTGTGCGATCCTGGAAAAATGGGTTTCTGGCCAGAAAAACGATGACCCCGGGGTCATCAAAAATTTTGGTGGAAAAAAAATATTTTCCCTAGGCAAAGTTTGCACATGCAGGAGCAGTGCTGGTCATCCAAAGAAACTCTAGAGCATCAACAGATTTGATTAAGTGTGGTTGAGTGTGATACTGGAGAAATGGGGATGGGACTTCGGATTTGAGACTTGGAACTTGGAACTTGGCATTGGAACGCCGGGATCATCAAAAATTTTGTTGAATTTTTTTTTCCCTAGGCACAGTTTGGTGTAGGAGGAGCATTGCTTGTCACCAAAGGAAACTCTGGAGCATCAAGAAACTTGATTGGGAGAGGATTTGTGCGATCCTGGAAAAATGGGTTTCAGGACAGAAAAACGATGACTCCGGGGTCATCAAAAATTTTGGTGGAAAAAAAATATTTTGCGATGAAACATTTTGGTGTAGCAGGAGCATTGCTTGTCACCCAATGAAATCCTGGAGCATCAAGAAACTTGATTGGGAGAGGATTTGTGCGATCCTGGAAAAATGGGTTTCAGGCCAGAAAAACGATGACCCCGGGGTCAACAAAAATTTTGGTGGAAAAAAAATATTTTGCGATGAAACATTTCGGTGTAGCAGGAGCATTGCTTGTCACATAAGGAAACCCTGGTGCTTCAAGAAACTTGATTGGGAGAGGATTTGTGCGATCCTGGAAAAATGGGTTTCAGGCCAGAAAAACGATGACCCCGGGGTCATCAAAAATTTTGGTGGAAAAAAAATATTTTGCGATGAAACATTTCGGTGTAGCAGGAGCATTGCCTGTCACCTAAGGAAACCCCGCAGCATCAAGAAACTTGATTGGGAGAGAATTTGAGCGATCCTGGAAAAATGGGTTTCAGGCCAGAAAAATGATGACCCCGGGGTCATCAAAAATTTTGGTGGAAAAAAGAATATTTTCCCTAGGCACATTTTGGTGTAGGAGGAGCATTGCTTGTCACCAAAGGAAACTCTGGAGCATCAAGAAACTTGATTGGGAGAGGTTTTGTGCGATCCTGGAAAAATGGGTTTCAGGACAGAAAAACGATGACCCCGGGGTCATCAAAAATTTTGGTGGAAAAAAGAATATTTTCCCTAGGCACAGTTTGGTGTAGCAGGAGCATTGCTTGTCAACTAAAGAATCCATGTAGCAACAAGAAACTTGACTGGGAGAGGATTTGTGCGATCCTGGAAAAATGGGTTTCAGGCCAGAAAAACGATGACCCCGGGGTCATCAAAAATGTTGGTGGAAAAAAAATATTTTGCGATGAAACATTTTGGTGTAGCAGGAGCATTGCTTGTTACCCAAGGAAACCCTGGAGCATGAAAAAACTTGATTGGGAGGGGATTTCTGCGATCCTGGAAAAATGGGTTTCAGGCCAGAAAAACGATGACCCCGGGGTCATCAAAAATTATGGTGGAAAAAAAATATTTTCCCTAGGCACAGTTTGGTGTAGGAGGAGCATTGCTTGTCACCAAAGGAAACTCTGGAGCATCAAGAAACTTGATTGGGAGAGGTTTTGTGCGATCCTGGAAAAATGGGTTTCAGGACAGAAAAACGATGACCCCGGGGTCATCAAAAATTTTGATGGAAAAAAAATATTTTCCTTAGGAACAGTTTGGTGTAGTAGGAGCATTGCTTGTCACCCAAGGAAACCCTGGAGCATCAAGAAACTTGATTGGGAGAGGATTTGTGCGATCCTAGAAAAATGTGCTTCAGGCCAGAAAAACGAAGACCCCGGGGTCATCAAATTTTTGGTGGAAAAAAAATATTTTGCGATGAAACATTTTGGTGTAGCAGGAGCATTGCTTGTCACATAAGGAAACCCTGGAGCATCAAGAAACTTGATGGGGAGAGGATTTGTGCAATCCTTGAAAAATGGGTTTCAGGCCAGAAAAACGATGACACCGGGGTCATCAAAAATTTTAGGTGGAAAAAAAATATTTTCCCTAGGCACAGTTTGGTGTAGGAGGAGCATTGCTTGTCACCCAAGGAAACTCTGGAGCATCAAGAAACTGGATTGGGAGAGGATTTCTGCGATCCTGGAAAAATGGGTTTCAGGCCAGAAAAACGATGACCCCGGGGTCATCAAAAATTTTGGTGGAAAAAAAATATTTTGCGATGAAACATTTTGGTGTAGCAGGAGCATTGCTTGCTACCCAAGGAAACCCTGGAGCATGAAAAAACTTGATTGGGAGAGGATTTCTGCGATCCTGGAAAAATGGGTTTCAGGCCAGAAAAACGATGACCCCGGGGTCATGAAAAATTATAGTGGAAAAAAAATATTTTCCCTAGGCACAGTTTGGTGTAGGAGGAGCATTGCTTGTCACCAAAGGAAACTCTGGAGCATCAAGAAACTTGATTGGGAGAGGATTTGTGCGATCCTGGAAAAATGGGTTTCAGGCCAGAAAAACGATGACCCCGGGGTCATCAAAAATTTTGGTGGAAAAAAAATATTTTGCGATGAAACATTTCGGTGTAGCAGGAGCATTGCCTGTCACCTAAGGAAACCCCGGAGCATCAAGAAACTTGATTGGGAGAGGATTTGAGCGATCCTGGAAAAATGGGTTTCAGGCCAGAAATACGATGACCCCGGGGTCATCAAAAATTTTAGGTGGAAAAAAAATATTTTCCCTAGGCACAGTTTGGTGTAGGAGGAGCATAGCTTGTCACCCATGGAAATCCTGGAGCAATAAGAAAGTTGATTGGGAGTGGATTAGTTCGATCCTGGAAAAATGGGCTTCAGGCCAGAAAAACGATGACCCCGGGGTCATCAAAAATTTTGGTGGAAAAAAGAATATTTTCCCTAGGCACAGTTTGGTGTAGCAGGAGCATTGCTTGTCAACTAAAGAATCCATGTAGCAACAAGAAACTTGACTGGGAGAGGATTTGTGCGATCCTGGAAAAATGGGTTTCAGGCCAGAAAAACGATGACCCCGGGGTCATCAAAAATGTTGGTGGAAAAAAAATATTTTGCGATGAAACATTTTGGTGTAGCAGGAGCATTGCTTGTTACCCAAGGAAACCCTGGAGCATGAAAAAACTTGATTGGGAGGGGATTTCTGCGATCCTGGAAAAATGGGTTTCAGGCCAGAAAAACGATGACCCCGGGGTCATCAAAAATTATGGTGGAAAAAAAATATTTTCCCTAGGCACAGTTTGGTGTAGGAGGAGCATTGCTTGTCACCAAAGGAAACTCTGGAGCATCAAGAAACTTGATTGGGAGAGGTTTTGTGCGATCCTGGAAAAATGGGTTTCAGGACAGAAAAACGATGACCCCGGGGTCATCAAAAATTTTGATGGAAAAAAAATATTTTCCTTAGGAACAGTTTGGTGTAGTAGGAGCATTGCTTGTCACCCAAGGAAACCCTGGAGCATCAAGAAACTTGATTGGGAGAGGATTTGTGCGATCCTAGAAAAATGTGCTTCAGGCCAGAAAAACGAAGACCCCGGGGTCATCAAATTTTTGGTGGAAAAAAAATATTTTGCGATGAAACATTTTGGTGTAGCAGGAGCATTGCTTGTCACATAAGGAAACCCTGGAGCATCAAGAAACTTGATGGGGAGAGGATTTGTGCAATCCTTGAAAAATGGGTTTCAGGCCAGAAAAACGATGACACCGGGGTCATCAAAAATTTTAGGTGGAAAAAAAATATTTTCCCTAGGCACAGTTTGGTGTAGGAGGAGCATTGCTTGTCACCCAAGGAAACTCTGGAGCATCAAGAAACTGGATTGGGAGAGGATTTCTGCGATCCTGGAAAAATGGGTTTCAGGCCAGAAAAACGATGACCCCGGGGTCATCAAAAATTTTGGTGGAAAAAAAATATTTTGCGATGAAACATTTTGGTGTAGCAGGAGCATTGCTTGCTACCCAAGGAAACCCTGGAGCATGAAAAAACTTGATTGGGAGAGGATTTCTGCGATCCTGGAAAAATGGGTTTCAGGCCAGAAAAACGATGACCCCGGGGTCATGAAAAATTATAGTGGAAAAAAAATATTTTCCCTAGGCACAGTTTGGTGTAGGAGGAGCATTGCTTGTCACCAAAGGAAACTCTGGAGCATCAAGAAACTTGATTGGGAGAGGATTTGTGCGATCCTGGAAAAATGGGTTTCAGGCCAGAAAAACGATGACCCCGGGGTCATCAAAAATTTTGGTGGAAAAAAAATATTTTGCGATGAAACATTTCGGTGTAGCAGGAGCATTGCCTGTCACCTAAGGAAACCCCGGAGCATCAAGAAACTTGATTGGGAGAGGATTTGAGCGATCCTGGAAAAATGGGTTTCAGGCCAGAAATACGATGACCCCGGGGTCATCAAAAATTTTAGGTGGAAAAAAAATATTTTCCCTAGGCACAGTTTGGTGTAGGAGGAGCATAGCTTGTCACCCATGGAAATCCTGGAGCAATAAGAAAGTTGATTGGGAGTGGATTAGTTCGATCCTGGAAAAATGGGCTTCAGGCCAGAAAAACGATGACCCCGGGGTCATCAAAAATTTTGGTGGAAAAAAGAATATTTTCCCTAGGCACAGTTTGGTGTAGCAGGAGCATTGCTTGTCAACTAAAGAATCCATGTAGCAACAAGAAACTTGACTGGGAGAGGATTTGTGCGATCCTGGAAAAATGGGTTTCAGGCCAGAAAAACGATGACCCCGGGGTCATCAAAAATGTTGGTGGAAAAAAAATATTTTCCCTAGGCACAGTTTGCACATGCAGGAGCAGTGCTGGTCATCCAAAGAAACTCTGGAGCATCAACAGATTTGATTAAGTGTGGTTGAGTCTGATACTGGAGAAATGGGGATGGGACTTCGGATATGGGACTTGGAACTTGGAACTTGGCACTTGGAACGCCGGGATCATCAAAAATTTTGGTGAAATTTTTTTTCCCAAGGCACAGTTTGGTGTAGCAGGAGCTTTGCTTTTCAACCAAGGAAACGCTGGAGCATCAAAAAATTTGATTGGGAGAGTATTTGTTCGATCCTTGAAATATGGGTTTCAGGCCTGAAAAACGATGACCCCGGGGTCATCAAAAATTTTAGGTGGAAAAAAAATATTTTCCCTACCCACAGTTTGCTGTAGCAGGAGCATTGCTTCTCACCCAAGTAAACTCTGGAGCATCAAGAAACTTGATTGGGAGAGGATTTGTTCGATCCTGGAAAAATGGCTTTCAGGCCAGAAAAACGATGACCCCGGGGTCATCAAAAATTTTGATGGAAAAAATATATTTTCCTTAGGAACAGTTTGGTGTAGTAGGAGCATTGCTTGTCACCCAAGGAAACCCTGGAGCATCAAGAAATTTGATTGGGATTGGATTTCTGCGATCCTGGAAAAAAGGGTTTCAGGCCAGAAAAATGATGACCCCGGGGTCATCAAAAATTTTGGTGGAAAAAAAATATTTTGCGATGAAACTTTTTGGTGTAGCAGGAGCATTGCTTGTCACCTAAGGAAACCCTGGAGCATCAAGAAACTTGATTGGGTGAGGATTTGTGCGATCCTAGAAAAATGTGCTTCAGGCCAGAAAAACGAAGACCCCGGGGTCATCAAATTTTTGGTGGAAAAAAATATTTTGCGATGAAACATTTTGGTGTAGCAGGAGCATTGCTTGTCACATAAGGAAACCCTGGAGCATCAAGAAACTTGATGGGGAGAGGATTTGTGCAATCCTTGAAAAATGGGTTTCAGGCCAGAAAAACGATGACCCCGGGGTCATCAAAAATTTTAGGTGGAAAAAAAATATTTTCCCTAGGCACAGTTTGGTGTAGGAGGAGCATTGCTTGTCACCCAAGGAAACTCTGGAGCATCAAGAAACTGGATTGGGAGAGGATTTATGCGATCCTGGAAAAATGGGTTTCAGGCCAGAAAAACGATGACCCCGGGGTCATCAAAAATTTTGGTGGAAAAAAAATATTTTGCGATGAAACATTTTGGTGTAGCAGGAGCATTGCTTGCTACCCAAGGAAACCCTGGAGCATGAAAAAACTTGATTGGGAGAGGATTTCTGCGATCCTGGAAAAATGGGTTTCAGGCCAGAAAAACGATGACCCCGGGGTCATGAAAATTTATAGTGGAAAAAAAATATTTTCCCTAGGCACAGTTTGGTGTAGGAGGAGCATTGCTTGTCACCCAAGGAAACCCTGGAGCATCAAGAAACTAGATTGGGAGAGGATTTGTGCGATCCTGGAAAAATGGGTTTCAGGCCAGAAAAACGATGACCCCGGGGTCATCAAAAATTTTGGTGGAAAAAAAATATTTTGCGATGAAACATTTTGGTGTAGCAGGAGCATTGCTTGTCACCTAAGGAAATCCTGGAGCATCAAAAAACTTTATTGGGAGGGGATTTCTGCGATCCTGGAAAAATGGCTTTCAGGCCAGAAAAACGATGACCCCGGGGTCATCAAAAATTTTAGGTGGAAAAAAAATATTTTCCCTAGGCACAGTTTGGTGTAGGAGGAGCATTGCTTGTCAACTAGGAAACTCTGGAGCATCAAGAAACTTGATTGGGAGAGGATTTGTGCGATCCTGGAAAAATGGGTTTCAGGCCAGAAAAACGATGACCCCGGGGTGATCAAAAATTTTGGTGGAAAAAAAATATTTTGCCTAGAAACATTTTGGTGTAGCAGGAGCATTGCTTGTTACCCAAGGAAACCCTGGAGCATGAAAAAACTTGATTGGGAGAGGATTTCTGCGATCCTGGAAAAATGGGTTTCAGGCCAGAAAAACGATGACCCCGGGGTCATCAAAAATTTTGGTGGAAAAAAGAATATTTTCCCTAGGCACATTTTGGTGTAGGAGGAGCATTGCTTGTCACCAAAGGAAACTCTGGAGCATCAAGAAACTTGATTGGGAGAGGATTTGTGCGATCCTGGAAAAATGGGTTTCAGGCCAGAAAAACGATGACCCCGGGGTCATCAAAAATTTTAGTGGAAAAAAAATATTTTGCGATGAAACATTTTGGTGTAGCAGGAGCATTTATTGTCACCTAAGGAAACCCCGGAGCATCAAGAAACTTGATTGGGAGAGGATTTGTGCGATCCTGGAAAAATGGCTTTCAGGCCAGAAAAACGATGACCCCGGGGTCATCAAAAATTTTGGTGGAAAAAAAATATTTTGCAATGAAACATTTTGGTGTAGTAGGAGCATTGCTTGTCACCCAAGGAAATCCTGGAGAATCAAGAAACTTGATTTGGAGAGAATTTTTGCAATCCTTGAAAAATGGGTTTCAGGCCAGAAAAACGATGACCCCGGGGTCATCAAAAATTTTGGTGGAAAAAAAATATTTTGCGATGAAACATTTTGGTGTAGCAGGAGCATTGCTTGTCACATAAGGAAACCCCGGAGCATCAAGAAACTTGATTGGGAGAGGATTTGTGCAATCCTTGAAAAATGGGTTTCAGGCCAGAAAAACGATGACCCCGGGGTCATCAAAAATTTTAGGTGGAAAAAAAATATTTTCCCTAGGCACAGTTTGGTGTAGGAGGAGCATTGCTTGTCACCCAAGGAAACCCTGGAGCATCAAGAAACTTGATTGGGAGAGGATTTGTGCGATCCTGGAAAAATGGGTTTCAGGCCAGAAAAACGATGACCCCGGGGTCATCAAAAATTTTGGTGGAAAAAAAATATTTTGCGATGAAACATTTTGGTGTAGCAGGAGCATTGCTTGTTACCCAAGGAAACCCTGGAGCATGAAAAAACTTGATTGGGAGGGGATTTGTGCGATCCTGGAAAAATGGGCTTCAGGCCAGAAAAACGATGACCCCGGGGTCATCAAAAATTTTGGTGGAAAAAAAATATTTTCCCTAGGCACAGTTTGGTGTAGGAGGAGCATTGCTTGTCACCAAAGGAAACTCTGGAGCATCAAGAAACTTGATTGGGAGAGGTTTTGTGCGATCCTGGAAAAATGGGTTTCAGGACAGAAAAACGATGACTCCGGGGTCATCAAAAATTTTGGTGGAAAAAAAATATTTTGCGATGAAACATTTTGGTGTAGCAGGAGCATTGCTTGTCACCCAAGGAAATCCTGGAGCATCAAGAAACTTGATTGGGAGAGGATTTGTGCAATCCTGGAAAAATGGGTTTCAGGCCAGAAAAACGATGACCCCGGGGTCATCAAAAATTTTGGTGGAAAAAAAATATTTTGCCTAGAAACATTTCGGTGTAGCAGGAGCATTGCCTGTCACCTAAGGAAACCCCGGAGCATCAAGAAACTTGATTGGGAGAGGATTTGAGCGATCCTGGAAAAATGGGTTTCAGGCCAGAAAAACGATGACCCCGGGGTCATCAAAAATTTTAGGTGGAAAAAAAATATTTTGCGATGAAACATTTTGGTGTAGCAGGAGCATTTATTGTCACCTAAGGAAACTCTGGAGCATCAAGAAACTTGATTGGGAGAGGATTTGTGCAATCCTGGAAAAATGGGTTTCAGGACAGAAAAACGATGACCCCGGGGTCATCAAAAATTTTGATGGAAAAAAAATATTTTCCTTAGGAACAGTTTGGTGTAGTAGGAGCATTGCTTGTCACCCAAGGAAACCCCGGAGCATCAAGAAACTTGATTGGGAGAGGATTTGAGCGATCCTGGAAAAAAGGGTTTCAGGCCAGAAAAACGATGACCCCGGGGTCATCAAAAATTTTGGTGGAAAAAAAATATTTTGCGATGAAACTTTTTGGTGTAGCAGGAGCATTGCTTGTCTCCTAAGGAAACCCTGGAGCATCAAGAAACTTGATTGGGAGAGGATTTGTGCGATCCTAGAAAAATGTGCTTCAGGCCAGAAAAACGAAGACCCCGGGGTCATCAAATTTTTGGTGGAAAAAAAATATTTTGCGATGAAACATTTTGGTGTAGCAGGAGCATTGCTTGCTACCCAAGGAAACCCTGGAGCATGAAAAAACTTGATTGGGAGAGGATTTCTGCGATCCTGGAAAAATGGGTTTCAGGCCAGAAAAACAATGACCCCGGGGTCATGAAAAATTATAGTGGAAAAAAAATATTTTCCCTAGGCACAGTTTGGTGTAGGAGGAGCATTGCTTGTCACCAAAGGAAACTCTGGAGCATCAAGAAACTTGATTGGGAGAGGATTTGTGCGATCCTGGAAAAATGGGCTTCAGGCCAGAAAAACGATGACCCCGGGGTCATCAAAAATTTTGGTGGAAAAAAAATATTTTGCGATGAAACATTTCGGTGTAGCAGGAGCATTGCCTGTCACCTAAGGAAACCCCGGAGCATCAAGAAACTTGATTGGGAGAGGATTTGAGCGATCCTGGAAAAATGGGTTTCAGGCCAGAAAAACGATGACCCCGGGGTCATCAAAAATTTTAGGTGGAAAAAAAATATTTTCCCTAGGCACAGTTTGGTGTAGGAGGAGCATTGCTTGTCACCCAAGGAAACTCTGGAGCATGAAAAAACTTGATTCGGAGAGGATTTCTGCGATCCTGGAAAAATGGGTTTCAGGCCAGAAAAATGATGACCCCGGGGTCATCAAAAATTATGGTGGAAAAAAAATATTTTCCATAGGCACAGTTTTGTGTAGCAGGAGCATAGCTTGTCACCCATGGAAATCCTGGAGCAATAAGAAAGTTGATTGGGAGTGGATTAGTTCGATCCTGGAAAAATGGGCTTCAGGCCAGAAAAACGATGACCCCGGGGTCATCAAAAATTTTGGTGGAAAAAAGAATATTTTCCCTAGGCACACTTTGGTGTAGCAGGAGCATTGCTTGTCAACTAAAGAATCCATGTAGCAACAAGAAACTTGACTGGGAGAGGATTTGTGCGATCCTGGAAAAATGGGTTTCAGGCCAGAAAAACGATGACCCCGGGGTCATCAAAAATGTTGGTGGAAAAAAAATATTTTCCCTAGGCACAGTTTGCACATGCAGGAGCAGTGCTGGTCATCCAAAGAAACTCTGGAGCATCAACAGATTTGATTAAGTGTGGTTGAGTGTGATACTGGAGAAATGGGGATGGGACTTCGGATATGGGACTTGGAACTTGGAACTTGGCACTTGGAACGCCGGGATCATCAAAAATTTTGGTGAAATTTTTTTTCCCAAGGCACAGTTTGGTGTAGCAGGAGCTTTGCTTTTCAACCAAGGAAACGCTGGAGCATCAAAAAATTTGATTGGGAGAGGATTTGTTCGATCCTTGAAATATGGGTTTCAGGCCTGAAAAACGATGACCCCGGGGTCATCAAAAATTTTAGGTGGAAAAAAAATATTATCCCTACCCACAGTTTGCTGTAGCAGGAGCATTGCTTCTCACCCAAGTAAACTCTGGAGCATCAAGAAACTTGATTGGGAGAGGATTTGTTCGATCCTGGAAAAATGGCTTTCAGGCCAGAAAAACGATGACCCCGGGGTCATCAAAAATTTTGATGGAAAAAATATATTTTCCTTAGGAACAGTTTGGTGTAGTAGGAGCATTGCTTGTCACCCAAGGAAACCCTGGAGCATCAAGAAATTTGATTGGGATTGGATTTCTGCGATCCTGGAAAAAAGGGTTTCAGGCCAGAAAAACGATGACCCCGTAGACCCCGGGGTCATCAAATTTTTGGTGGAAAAAAAATATTTTGCGATGAAACATTTTGGTGTAGCAGGAGCATTGCTTGTCACCCATGGAAATCCTGGAGAATCAAGAAACTTGATTGGGAGAGGATTTGAGCGATCCTGGAAAAATGGGTTTCAGGCCAGAAAAACGATGACCCCGGGGTCATCAAAAATTTTAGGTGGAAAAAAAATATTTTCCCTAGGCACAGTTTGGTGTAGGAGGAGCATTGCTTGTCACCAAAGGAAACTCTGGAGCATCAAGAAACTTGATTGGGAGAGGATTTGTGCGATCCTGGAAAAATGGGTTTCAGGACAGAAAAACGATGACTCCGGGGTCATCAAAAATTTTAGGTGGAAATAAAATATTTTGCGATGAAACATTTTGGTGTAGCAGGAGCATTGCTTGTCACATAAGGAAACCCTGGAGCATCAAGAAACTTGATTTGGAGAGGATTTGCGCAATCCTTGAAAAATGGGTTTCAGGCCAGAAAAACGATGACCCCGGGGTCATCAAAAATTTTAGGTGGGAAAAAAATATTTTCCCTAGGCACAGTTTGGTGTAGGAGGAGCTTTGCTTGTCACCCAAGGAAACTCTGGAGCATCAAGAAACTTGATTGGGAGAGGATTTGCGCGATCCTGGAAAAATGGGTTTCAGGCCAGAAAAACGATGACCCCGGGGTCATCAAAAATTTTAGTGGAAAAAAAATATTTTGCGATGAAACATTTTGGTGTAGCAGGAGCATTTATTGTCACCTAAGGAAACCCCGGAGCATCAAGAAACTTGATTGGGAGAGGATTTGTGCGATCCTGGAAAAATGGCTTTCAGGCCAGAAAAACGATGACCCCGGGGTCATCAAAAATTTTGGTGGAAAAAAAATATTTTGCAATGAAACATTTTGGTGTAGTAGGAGCATTGCTTGTCACCCAAGGAAATCCTGGAGAATCAAGAAACTTGATTTGGAGAGAATTTTTGCAATCCTTGAAAAATGGGTTTCAGGCCAGAAAAACGATGACCCCGGGGTCATCAAAAATTTTGGTGGAAAAAAAATATTTTGCGATGAAACATTTTGGTGTAGCAGGAGCATTGCTTGTCACATAAGGAAACCCCGGAGCATCAAGAAACTTGATTGGGAGAGGATTTGTGCAATCCTTGAAAAATGGGTTTCAGGCCAGAAAAACGATGACCCCGGGGTCATCAAAAATTTTAGGTGGAAAAAAAATATTTTCCCTAGGCACAGTTTGGTGTAGGAGGAGCATTGCTTGTCACCCAAGGAAACCCTGGAGCATCAAGAAACTTGATTGGGAGAGGATTTGTGCGATCCTGGAAAAATGGGTTTCAGGCCAGAAAAACGATGACCCCGGGGTCATCAAAAATTTTGGTGGAAAAAAAATATTTTGCGATGAAACATTTTGGTGTAGCAGGAGCATTGCTTGTTACCCAAGGAAACCCTGGAGCATGAAAAAACTTGATTGGGAGGGGATTTCTGCGATCCTGGAAAAATGGGTTTCAGGCCAGAAAAACGATGACCCCGGGGTCATCAAAAATTTTGGTGGAAAAAAAATATTTTCCCTAGGCACAGTTTGGTGTAGGAGGAGCATTGCTTGTCACCAAAGGAAACTCTGGAGCATCAAGAAACTTGATTGGGAGAGGTTTTGTGCGATCCTGGAAAAATGGGTTTCAGGACAGAAAAACGATGACTCCGGGGTCATCAAAAATTTTGGTGGAAAAAAAATATTTTGCGATGAAACATTTTGGTGTAGCAGGAGCATTGCTTGTCACCCAAGGAAATCCTGGAGCATCAAGAAACTTGATTGGGAGAGGATTTGTGCAATCCTGGAAAAATGGGTTTCAGGCCAGAAAAACGATGACCCCGGGGTCATCAAAAATTTTGGTGGAAAAAAAATATTTTGCCTAGAAACATTTCGGTGTAGCAGGAGCATTGCCTGTCACCTAAGGAAACCCCGGAGCATCAAGAAACTTGATTGGGAGAGGATTTGAGCGATCCTGGAAAAATGGGTTTCAGGCCAGAAAAACGATGACCCCGGGGTCATCAAAAATTTTAGGTGGAAAAAAAATATTTTGCGATGAAACATTTTGGTGTAGCAGGAGCATTTATTGTCACCTAAGGAAACTCTGGAGCATCAAGAAACTTGATTGGGAGAGGATTTGTGCAATCCTGGAAAAATGGGTTTCAGGACAGAAAAACGATGACCCCGGGGTCATCAAAAATTTTGATGGAAAAAAAATATTTTCCTTAGGAACAGTTTGGTGTAGTAGGAGCATTGCTTGTCACCCAAGGAAACCCCGGAGCATCAAGAAACTTGATTGGGAGAGGATTTGAGCGATCCTGGAAAAAAGGGTTTCAGGCCAGAAAAACGATGACCCCGGGGTCATCAAAAATTTTGGTGGAAAAAAAATATTTTGCGATGAAACTTTTTGGTGTAGCAGGAGCATTGCTTGTCTCCTAAGGAAACCCTGGAGCATCAAGAAACTTGATTGGGAGAGGATTTGTGCGATCCTAGAAAAATGTGCTTCAGGCCAGAAAAACGAAGACCCCGGGGTCATCAAATTTTTGGTGGAAAAAAAATATTTTGCGATGAAACATTTTGGTGTA
This sequence comes from Tiliqua scincoides, assembly GCF_035046505.1. Classification (NCBI taxonomy): domain Eukaryota; kingdom Metazoa; phylum Chordata; class Lepidosauria; order Squamata; family Scincidae; genus Tiliqua; species Tiliqua scincoides. Next base: position 7,022,898 of record NC_089833.1, on the reverse strand, counting down.
GCAGGAGCATTGCTTGCTACCCAAGGAAACCCTGGAGCATGAAAAAACTTGATTGGGAGAGGATTTCTGCGATCCTGGAAAAATGGGTTTCAGGCCAGAAAAACAATGACCCCGGGGTCATGAAAAATTATAGTGGAAAAAAAATATTTTCCCTAGGCACAGTTTGGTGTAGGAGGAGCATTGCTTGTCACCAAAGGAAACTCTGGAGCATCAAGAAACTTGATTGGGAGAGGATTTGTGCGATCCTGGAAAAATGGGCTTCAGGCCAGAAAAACGATGACCCCGGGGTCATCAAAAATTTTGGTGGAAAAAAAATATTTTGCGATGAAACATTTCGGTGTAGCAGGAGCATTGCCTGTCACCTAAGGAAACCCCGGAGCATCAAGAAACTTGATTGGGAGAGGATTTGAGCGATCCTGGAAAAATGGGTTTCAGGCCAGAAAAACGATGACCCCGGGGTCATCAAAAATTTTAGGTGGAAAAAAAATATTTTCCCTAGGCACAGTTTGGTGTAGGAGGAGCATTGCTTGTCACCCAAGGAAACTCTGGAGCATGAAAAAACTTGATTCGGAGAGGATTTCTGCGATCCTGGAAAAATGGGTTTCAGGCCAGAAAAATGATGACCCCGGGGTCATCAAAAATTATGGTGGAAAAAAAATATTTTCCATAGGCACAGTTTTGTGTAGCAGGAGCATAGCTTGTCACCCATGGAAATCCTGGAGCAATAAGAAAGTTGATTGGGAGTGGATTAGTTCGATCCTGGAAAAATGGGCTTCAGGCCAGAAAAACGATGACCCCGGGGTCATCAAAAATTTTGGTGGAAAAAAGAATATTTTCCCTAGGCACACTTTGGTGTAGCAGGAGCATTGCTTGTCAACTAAAGAATCCATGTAGCAACAAGAAACTTGACTGGGAGAGGATTTGTGCGATCCTGGAAAAATGGGTTTCAGGCCAGAAAAACGATGACCCCGGGGTCATCAAAAATGTTGGTGGAAAAAAAATATTTTCCCTAGGCACAGTTTGCACATGCAGGAGCAGTGCTGGTCATCCAAAGAAACTCTGGAGCATCAACAGATTTGATTAAGTGTGGTTGAGTGTGATACTGGAGAAATGGGGATGGGACTTCGGATATGGGACTTGGAACTTGGAACTTGGCACTTGGAACGCCGGGATCATCAAAAATTTTGGTGAAATTTTTTTTCCCAAGGCACAGTTTGGTGTAGCAGGAGCTTTGCTTTTCAACCAAGGAAACGCTGGAGCATCAAAAAATTTGATTGGGAGAGGATTTGTTCGATCCTTGAAATATGGGTTTCAGGCCTGAAAAACGATGACCCCGGGGTCATCAAAAATTTTAGGTGGAAAAAAAATATTATCCCTACCCACAGTTTGCTGTAGCAGGAGCATTGCTTCTCACCCAAGTAAACTCTGGAGCATCAAGAAACTTGATTGGGAGAGGATTTGTTCGATCCTGGAAAAATGGCTTTCAGGCCAGAAAAACGATGACCCCGGGGTCATCAAAAATTTTGATGGAAAAAATATATTTTCCTTAGGAACAGTTTGGTGTAGTAGGAGCATTGCTTGTCACCCAAGGAAACCCTGGAGCATCAAGAAATTTGATTGGGATTGGATTTCTGCGATCCTGGAAAAAAGGGTTTCAGGCCAGAAAAACGATGACCCCGTAGACCCCGGGGTCATCAAATTTTTGGTGGAAAAAAAATATTTTGCGATGAAACATTTTGGTGTAGCAGGAGCATTGCTTGTCACCCATGGAAATCCTGGAGAATCAAGAAACTTGATTGGGAGAGGATTTGAGCGATCCTGGAAAAATGGGTTTCAGGCCAGAAAAACGATGACCCCGGGGTCATCAAAAATTTTAGGTGGAAAAAAAATATTTTCCCTAGGCACAGTTTGGTGTAGGAGGAGCATTGCTTGTCACCAAAGGAAACTCTGGAGCATCAAGAAACTTGATTGGGAGAGGATTTGTGCGATCCTGGAAAAATGGGTTTCAGGACAGAAAAACGATGACTCCGGGGTCATCAAAAATTTTAGGTGGAAATAAAATATTTTGCGATGAAACATTTTGGTGTAGCAGGAGCATTGCTTGTCACATAAGGAAACCCTGGAGCATCAAGAAACTTGATTTGGAGAGGATTTGCGCAATCCTTGAAAAATGGGTTTCAGGCCAGAAAAACGATGACCCCGGGGTCATCAAAAATTTTAGGTGGGAAAAAAATATTTTCCCTAGGCACAGTTTGGTGTAGGAGGAGCTTTGCTTGTCACCCAAGGAAACTCTGGAGCATCAAGAAACTTGATTGGGAGAGGATTTGCGCGATCCTGGAAAAATGGGTTTCAGGCCAGAAAAACGATGACCCCGGGGTCATCAAAAATTTTGGTGGAAAAAAAATATTTTGCCTAGAAAAATTTTGGTGTAGCAGGAGCATTGCTTGTTACCCAAGGAAACCCTGGAGCATCAAAAAACTTGATTGGGAGAGGATTTCTGCGATCCTGGAAAAATGGGTTTCAGGCCAGAAAAACGATGACCCCGGGCTCATCAAAAATTTTGGTGGAAAAAAAATATTTTGCGATGAAACATTTTGGTGTAGCAGGAGCATTGCTTGTTACCCAAGGAAACCCTGGAGCATGAAAAAACTTGATTGGGCGAGGATTTCTGCGATCCTGGAAAAATGGGTTTCAGGCCAGAAAAACGATGACCCCGGGGTCATCAAAAATTATGGTGGAAAAAAAATATTTTCCATAGGCACAGTTTTGTGTAGGAGGAGCATTGCTTGTCACCCATGGAAATCCTGGAGCATTAAGAAAGTTGATTGGGAGTGGATTAGTTCGATCCTGGAAAAATGGGCTTCAGGCCAGAAAAACGATGACCCCGGGGTCATCAAAAATTTTGGTGTAGAAAAGAATATTTTCCCTAGGCACAGTTTGGTGTAGCAGGAGCATTGCTTGTCAACTAAAGAATCCATGTAGCAACAAGGAACTTGACTGGGAGAAGATTTGTGCGATCCTGGAAAAATGGGTTTCAGGCCAGAAAAACGATGACCCCGGGGTCATCAAAAATGTTGGTGGAAAAAAAATATTTTGCGATGAAACATTTTGGTGTAGCAGAGGCATTGCTTGTCACATAAGGAAACCCTGGAGCATCAAGAAACTTGATTGGGAGAGGATTTGTGCGATCCTGGAAAAATGGTTTTCAGGCCAGAAAAACGATGACCCCGGGGTCATCAAAAATTTTGGTGGAAAAAAAATATTTTGCCTAGAAACATTTTGGTGTAGCAGGAGCATTGCTTGTTACCCAAGGAAACCCTGGAGCATGAAAAAACCTGATTGGGAGAGGATTTCTGCGATCCTGGAAAATGGGTTTCAGGCCAGAAAAACGATGACCCCGGGGTCATCAAAAATTTTGGTGGAAAAAAAATATTTTGCGATGAAACTTTTTGGTGTAGCAGGAGCATTGCTTGTCACCTAAGGAAATCCTGGAGCATCAAAAAACTTTATTGGGAGAGGATTTCTGCGATCCTGGAAAAATGGCTTTCAGGCCAGAAAAACGATGACCCCGGGGGTCATCAAAAATTATGGTGGAAAAAAAATATTTTCCATAGGCACAGTTTTGTGTAGCAGGAGCATTGCTTGTCACCCATGGAAATCCTGGAGCATTAAGAAAGTTGATTGGGAGTGGATTAGTTCGATCCTGCAAAAATGGGCTTCAGGCCAGAAAAACGATGACACCGGGGTCATCAAAAATTTTGGTGGAAAAAAAAATATTTTCCCTAGGCACAGTTTGGTGTAGCAGGAGCATTGCTTGACAACTAAAGAATCCATGTAGCAACAAGAAACTTGACTGGGAGAGGATTTGTGCGATCCTGGAAAAATTGGTTTCTGGCCAGAAAAACGATGACCCCGGGGTCATCAAAAATTTTGGTGGAAAAAAAATATTTTCTCTAGGCAAAGTTTGCACATGCAGGAGCAGTGCTGGTCATCCAAAGAAACTCTGGAGCATCAACAGATTTGATTAAGTGTGGTTGAGTGTGATACTGGAGAAATGGGATGGGACTTCGGATTTGGGACTTGGAACTTGGAACTTGGCATTGGAACGCCGGGATCATCAAAAATTTGTTGAAATTTTTTTTCCCTAGGCACAGTTTGGTGTAGGAGGAGCATTGCTTGTCACCAAAGGAAACTCTGGAGCATCAAGAAACTTGATTGGGAGAGGATTTGTGCGATCCTGGAAAAATGGGTTTCAGGACAGAAAAACGATGACTCCGGGGTCATCAAAAATTTTGGTGGAAAAAAAATATTTTCCCTAGGCACAGTTTGGTGTAGGAGGAGCATTGCTTGTCACCAAAGGAAACTCTGGAGCATCAAGAAACTTGATTGGGAGAGGATTTGTGCGATCCTGGAAAAATGGGTTTCAGGACAGAAAAACGATGACTCCGGGTCATCAAAAATTTAGGTGGAAATAAAATATTTTGCGATGAAACATTTTGGTGTAGCAGGAGCATTGCTTGTCACATAAGGAAACCCTGGAGCATCAAGAAACTTGATTGGAGAGGATTTGCGCAATCCTTGAAAAATGGGTTTCAGGCCAGAAAAACGATGACCCCGGGGTCATCAAAAATTTTAGGTGGGAAAAAAATATTTTCCCTAGGCACAGTTTGGTGTAGGAGGAGCTTTGCTTGTCACCCAAGGAAACTCTGGAGCATCAAGAAACTTGATTGGGAGAGGATTTGCGCGATCCTGGAAAAATGGGTTTCAGGCAGAAAAACGATGACCCCGGGGTCATCAAAAATTTTGGTGGAAAAAAAATATTTTCCCTAGGCACAGTTTGGTGTAGGAGGAGCATTGCTTGTTACCCAAGGAAACCCTGGAGCATCAAAAAACTTGATTGGGAGAGGATTTCTGCGATCCTGGAAAAATGGGTTTCAGGCCAGAAAAACGATGACCCCGGGCTCATCAAAAATTTTGGTGGAAAAAAAATATTTTGCGATGAAACATTTTGGTGTAGCAGGAGCATTGCTTGTTACCCAAGGAAACCCTGGAGCATGAAAAAACTTGATTGGGCGAGGATTTCTGCGATCCTGGAAAAATGGGTTTCAGGCCAGAAAAACGATGACCCCGGGGTCATCAAAAATTTTGGTGGAAAAAAAATATTTTGCCTAGAAACATTTTGGTGTAGCAGGTGAGCATTGCTTGTTACCCAAGGAAACCCTGGAGCATGAAAAAACCTGATTGGGAGAGGATTTCTGCGATCCTGGAAAAATGGGTTTCAGGCAGAAAAACGATGACCCCGGGGTCATCAAAAATTTTGGTGGAAAAAAAATATTTTGCGATGAAACTTTTTGGTGTAGCAGGAGCATTGCTTGTCACCTAAGGAAATCCTGGAGCATCAAAAAACTTTATTGGGAGAGGATTTCTGCGATCCTGGAAAAATGGCTTTCAGGCCAGAAAAAACGATGACCCCGGGGTCATCAAAAATTATGGTGGAAAAAAAATATTTTCCATAGGCACAGTTTTGTGTAGCAGGAGCATTGCTTGTCACCCATGGAAATCCTGGAGCATTAAGAAAGTTGATTGGAGTGGATTAGTTCGATCCTGCAAAAATGGGCTTCAGGCCAGAAAAACGATGACACCGGGGTCATCAAAAATTTTGGTGGAAAAAAAATATTTTCCCTAGGCACAGTTTGGTGTAGCAGGAGCATTGCTTGACAACTAAAGAATCCATGTAGCAACAAGAAACTTGACTGGGAGAGGATTTGTGCGATCCTGGAAAAATTGGTTTCTGGCCAGAAAAACGATGACCCCGGGGTCATCAAAAATTTTGGTGGAAAAAAAATATTTTCTCTAGGCAAAGTTTGCACATGCAGGAGCAGTGCTGGTCATCCAAAGAAACTCTGGAGCATCAACAGATTTGATTAAGTGTGGTTGAGTGTGATACTGGAGAAATGGGGATGGGACTTCGGATTTGGGACTTGGAACTTGGAACTTGGCATTGGAACGCCGGGATCATCAAAAATTTTGTTGAAATTTTTTTTCCCTAGGCACAGTTTGGTGTAGGAGGAGCATTGCTTGTCACCAAAGGAAACTCTGGAGCATCAAGAAACTTGATTGGGAGAGGATTTGTGCGATCCTGGAAAAATGGGTTTCAGGACAGAAAAACGATGACTCCGGGGTCATCAAAAATTTTGGTGGAAAAAAAATATTTTGCGATGAAACATTTTGGTGTAGCAGGAGCATTGCTTGTCACCCAAGGAAATCCTGGAGCATCAAGAAACTTGATTGGGAGAGGATTTGTGCGATCCTGGAAAAATGGGTTTCAGGCCAGAAAAACGATGACCCCGGGGGTCATCAAAAATTTTGGTGGAAAAAAAATATTTTGCGATGAAACATTTCGGTGTAGCAGGAGCATTGCTTGTCACCAAAGGAAACTCTGGAGCATCAAGAAACTTTATTGGGAGAGGATTTGTGCGATCCTGGAAAAATGGGTTTCAGGACAGAAAAACGATGACTCCGGGGTCATCAAAAATTTTGGTGGAAAAAAAATATTTTGCGATGAAACATTTTGGTGTAGCAGGAGCATTGCTTGTCACATAAGGAAACCCTGGAGCATCAAGAAACTTGATTGGGAGAGGATTTGTGCAATCCTTGAAAAATGGGTTTCAGGACAGAAAAACGATGACCCCGGGGTCATCAAAAATTTTAGGTGGAAAAAAAATATTTTCCCTAGGCACAGTTTTGTGTAGGAGGAGCATTGCTTGTCACCCAAGGAAACTCTGGAGCATCAAGAAACTTGATTGGGAGAGGATTTGTGCGATCCTGGAAAAATGGGTTTCAGGACAGAAAAACGATGACCCTGGGGTCATCAAAAATTTTAGGTGGAAAAAAAATATTTTCCCTAGGCACAGTTTGGTGTAGGAGGAGCATTGCTTGTCACCCAAGGAAACTCTGGAGCATGAAAAAACTTGATTCGGAGAGGATTTCTGCGATCCTGGAAAAATGGGTTTCAGGCCAGAAAAATGATGACCCCGGGGTCATCAAAAATTATGGTGGAAAAAAAATATTTTCCATAGGCACAGTTTTGTGTAGCAGGAGCATTGCTTGTCACCCATGGAAATCCTGGAGCAATAAGAAAGTTGATTGGGAGTGGATTAGTTCGATCCTGGAAAAATGGGCTTCAGGCCAGAAAAACGATGACTCCGGGGTCATCAAAAATTTTGGTGGAAAAAAAATATTTTGCGATGAAACATTTCGGTGTAGCAGGAGCATTGCTTGTCACCTAAGGAAACCCTTAAGCATCAAGAAACTTGATTGGGAGAGGATTTGTGCAAGCCTGGAAAATTGGGTTTCAGGACAGAAAAACGATGACCCCGGGGTCATCAAAATTTTTGGTGGAAAAAAAATATTTTCCCTAGGCACAGTTTGCACATGCAGGAGCAGTGCTGGTCATCCAAAGAAACTCTGGAGCATCAACAGATTTGATTAAGTGTGGTTGAGTGTGATACTGGAGAAATGGGGATGGGACTTTGGATTTGGGACTTGGAACGTGGAACTTGGCACTTGGAACGCCGGGATCATCAAAAATTTTGGTGAAATTTTTTTTCCCTAGGCACAGTTTGGTGTAGCAGGAGCTTTGCTTTTCACCCAAGGAAACGCTGGAGCATCAAAAAACTTGATTGGGAGAGGATTTGTGCGATCCTTGAAATATGGGTTTCAGGCCAGAAAAACGATGACCCTGGGGTCATCAAAAATTTTAGGTGGAAAAAAAATATTTTCCCTAGGCACAGTTTGCTGTAGCAGGAGCATTGCTTCTCACCCAAGGAAACTCTGGAGCATCAAGAAACTTGATTGGGAGAGGATTTGTTCGATCCTGGAAAAATGGCTTTCAGGCCAGAAAAACGATGACACCGGGGTCATCAAAAATTTTGGTGGAAAAAAAATATTTTGCGATGAAACTTTTTGGTGTAGCAGGAGCAATGTTTGTCACCTAAGGAAACCCTGGAGCATCAAGAAACTTGATTGGTAGACGATTTGTGCGATCCTTGAAAAATGGGTTTCAGGCCAGAAAAACGATGACCCCGGGGTCATCAAAAATTTTGGTGGAAAAAAAATATTTTGCGATGAAACTTTTTGGTGTAGCAGGAGCATTGCTTGTCACCTAAGGAAATCCTGGAGCATCAAAAAACTTTATTGGGAGAGGATTTCTGCGATCCTGGAAAAATGGCTTTCAGGCCAGAAAAACGATGACCCCGGGGTCATCAAAAATTATGGTGGAAAAAAAATATTTTCCATAGGCACAGTTTTGTAGCAGCAGCATTGCTTGTCACCCATGGAAATCCTAGAGCATCAAGAAACTTGATTGGGATAGGATTTAAGTGATCCTGGAAAAATGGTATTCAGGCCAGAAAAACGATGACCCCGGGGTCATCAAAAATTTTTGTGGAAAAAAATATTTTGCCTAGAAACATTTTGGTGTAGCAGGAGCATTGCTTGTCACCCATGGAAATCCTGGAGCATCAAGAAACTTGATTGGGAGTGGATTTGTTCGATCATGGAAAAATGGTTTTCAGGCCACAAAAACAATGACCCCGGGGTCATCAAAAATTTTGGTGGAAAAAAAATATTTTCCCTAGGCACAGTTTGGTGTAGCAGGAGCATTGCTTTTCAACTAAAGAATCCCTGGAGCATCAAGAAGCTTGACTGGGAGAGGATTTGTGCGATCCTGGAAAAATGGGTTTCAGGCCAGAAAAATGATGACCCCGGGGTCATCAAAATTTTTGGTGGAAAAAAAAAACATTTCCCTAGGCACAGTTTGCACATGCAGGAGCAGTGCTAGTCATCCAAAGAAACTCTGGAGCATCAACAGACTTGATTAAGGGTGGATGAGTGTGATACTGGAGAAATGGGGATGGGACTTCGGATTTGGGACTTGGAACTTGGAACTTGGCACTTGGAACCCCGGGATCATCAAAAAGTTTGGTGAATTTTTTTTTTCCTAGGCACAGTTTGGTGTAGCAGGAGATTTGCTTTTCAACCAAGGAAGCCCTGGAGCATCAAGAAACTTGATTGGGAGAGGATTTGTGCGATCCTGGAAAAATGGTTCTCAGGTCAGAAAAACGATGACACCGGGGTCATCAAAAATTTTGGTGGAAAAAAAATATTTTGCGATGAAACTTTTTGGTGTAGCAGGAACAATGTTTGTCACCTAAGGAAACCCTGGAGCATCAAGAAACTTGATTGGGAGAGGATTTGTGCGATCCTAGAAAAATGGGCTTCAGGCCAGAAAAACGAAGACCCCGGGGTCATCAAATTTTTGGTGGAAAAAAAATATTTTGCGATGAAACTTTTTGGTGTAGCAGGAGCATTGCTTGTCACCTAAGGAAACCCTGGAGCATCAAGAAACTTGATTGGGAGAGGATTTGTGCGATCCTAGAAAAATGGGCTTCAGGCCAGAAAAACGAAGACCCCGGGGTCATCAAATTTTTGGTGGAAAAAAAATATTTTGCTATGAAACATTTTGGTGTAGCAGGAGCATTTCTTGTCACCCATGGAAATCCTGGAGAATCAAGAAACTTGATTAGGAGACAATTTGTGCAATCCTTGAAAAATGGGTTTCAGGCCAGAAAAACGATGACCCCGGGGTCATCAAAAATTTTAGTGGAAAAAAATATTTTCCCTAGGCACAGTTTGGTGTAGCAGGAGCATTGCTTGTCAACTAAAGAATCCATGTAGCAACAAGAAACTTGACTGGGAGAGGATTTGTGCGATCCTGGAAAAATGGGTTTCAGGCCAGAAAAACGATGACCCCGGGGTCATCAAAATTTTTGGTGGAAAAAAAATATTTTCCCTAGGCACAGTTTGCACATGCAGGAGCAGTGCTGGTCATTCAAAGAAACTCTGGAGCATCAACAGATTTGATTAAGTGTGGTTGAGTGTGATACTGGAGAAATGGGGATGGGACTTCGGATTTGGGACTTGGAACGTGGAACTTGGCACTTGGAACGCCGGGATCATCAAAAATTTTGGTGAAATTTTTTTTCCCTAGGCACAGTTTGGTGTAGCAGGAGCTTTGCTTTTCACCCAAGGAAACCCTGGAGCATCAAAAAACTTGATTGGGAGAGGATTTGTGCGATCCTTGAAATATGGGTTTCAGGCCAGAAAAACGATGACCCCGGGGTCATCAAAAATTTTAGGTGGAAAAAAAATATTTTCCCTAGGCACAGTTTGCTGTAGCAGGAGCATTGCTTCTCACCCAAGGAAACTCTGGAGCATCAAGAAAATTGATTGGGAGAGGATTTGTTCGATCCTGGAAAAATGGCTTTCAGGCCAGAAAAACGATGACCCCGGGGTCATCAAAAATTTTAGGTGGAAAAAAAATATTTTCCCTAGGCACAGTTTGGTGTAGGTGGAGCATTGCTTGTCACCAAAGGAAACTCTGGAGCATCAAGAAACTTGATTGGGAGAGGATTTGTGCGATCCTGGAAAAATGGGTTTCAGGACAGAAAAACAATGACTCCGGGGTCATCAAAAATTTTGGTGGAAAAAAAATATTTTGCGATGAAACATTTCGGTGTAGCAGGAGCATTGCCTGTCACCTAAGGAAACCCCGGAGCATCAAGAAACTTGATTGGGAGAGGATTTGTGCGATCCTGGAAAAATGGGTTTCAGGCCAAAAAAACGATGACTCCGGGGTCATGAAAAATTTTAGGTGGAAAAAAAATATTTTCCCTAGGCACAGTTTGCTGTAGCAGGAGCATTGCTTCTCACCCAAGGAAACTCTGGAGCATCAAGAAAATTGATTGGGAGAGGATTTGTTCGATCCTGGAAAAATGGCTTTCAGGCCAGAAAAACGATGACCCCGGGGTCATCAAAAATTTTGGTGGAAAAAAAATATTTTCCTTAGGCACAGTTTGGTGTAGCAGGAGCATTGCTTGTCACCTAAAGAAACCCTGGAGCATCAAAAAACTTGATTGGGAGAGGATTTCTGCGATCCTGGAAAAATGGGTTTCAGGCAAGAAAAACGATGACCCCGGGGTAATCAAAAATTATTGTGGAAAAAAAATATTTTCCATAGGAACAGTTTTGTGTAGCAGGAGCATTGCTTGTCACCCACGAAAATCCTGGCGCATCAAGAATCATGATTGGGAGTGGATTTGTTCGATCCTGGAAAAATGGCTTTCAGGCCAGAAAAACGATGACTCCGGGGTCATCAAAAATTTTGATGGAAAAAAAATATTTTGCGATGAAACTTTTTGGTGTAGCAGGAGCATTGCTTGTCACATAAGGCAACCCTGGAGCATCAAGAAACTTGATTGGGAGAGGATTTGTGCAATCCTTGAAAAATGGGTTTCAGGCCAGAAAAACGATGACCCCGGGGTCATCAAAAAATTTAGGTGGAAAAAAAATATTTTCCCTAGGCACAGTTTGCTGTAGGAGGAGCATTGCTTGTCACCCAAGGAAACTCTGGAGCATCAAGAAACTTGATTGGGAGAGGATTTGTGCGATCCTTGAAAAATGGGTTTCAGGACAGAAAAACGATGACTCCGGGGTCATCAAAAATTTTGGTGGAAAAAAAATATTTTGCGATGAAACATTTCGGTGTAGCAGGAGCATTGCTTGTCACCTAAGGAAACCCTTAAGCATCAAGAAACTTGATTGGGAGAGGATTTGTGCAAGCCTGGAAAATTGGGTTTCAGGACAGAAAAACGATGACCCCGGGGTCATCAAAATTTTTGGTGGAAAAAAAATATTTTCCCTAGGCACAGTTTGCACATGCAGGAGCAGTGCTGGTCATCCAAAGAAACTCTGGAGCATCAACAGATTTGATTAAGTGTGGTTGAGTGTGATACTGGAGAAATGGGGATGGGACTTTGGATTTGGGACTTGGAACGTGGAACTTGGCACTTGGAACGCCGGGATCATCAAAAATTTTGGTGAAATTTTTTTTCCCTAGGCACAGTTTGGTGTAGCAGGAGCTTTGCTTTTCACCCAAGGAAACGCTGGAGCATCAAAAAACTTGATTGGGAGAGGATTTGTGCGATCCTTGAAATATGGGTTTCAGGCCAGAAAAACGATGACCCCGGGGTCATCAAAAATTTTAGGTGGAAAAAAAATATTTTCCCTAGGCACAGTTTGCTGTAGCAGGAGCATTGCTTCTCACCCAAGGAAACTCTGGAGCATCAAGAAACTTGATTGGGAGAGGATTTGTTCGATCCTGGAAAAATGGCTTTCAGGCCAGAAAAACGATGACACCGGGGTCATCAAAAATTTTGGTGGAAAAAAAATATTTTGCGATGAAACTTTTTGGTGTAGCAGGAGCAATGTTTGTCACCTAAGGAAACCCTGGAGCATCAAGAAACTTGATTGGTAGACGATTTGTGCGATCCTTGAAAAATGGGTTTCAGGCCAGAAAAACGATGACCCCGGGGTCATCAAAAATTTTGGTGGAAAAAAAATATTTTGCGATGAAACTTTTTGGTGTAGCAGGAGCATTGCTTGTCACCTAAGGAAATCCTGGAGCATCAAAAAACTTTATTGGGAGAGGATTTCTGCGATCCTGGAAAAATGGCTTTCAGGCCAGAAAAACGATGACGCCGGGGTCATCAAAAATTATGGTGGAAAAAAAATATTTTCCATAGGCACAGTTTTGTAGCAGCAGCATTGCTTGTCACCCATGGAAATCCTAGAGCATCAAGAAACTTGATTGGGATAGGATTTAAGTGATCCTGGAAAAATGGTATTCAGGCCAGAAAAACGATGACCCCGGGGTCATCAAAAATTTTGGTGGAAAAAAAATATTTTGCGATGAAACATTTTGGTGTAGCAGAGGCATTGCTTGTCACATAAGGAAACCGTGGAGCATCAAGAAACTTGATTGGGAGAGGATTTGTGCGATCCTGGAAAAATGGTTTTCAGGCCAGAAAAACGATGACCCCGGGGTCATCAAAAATTTTTGTGGAAAAAAATATTTTGCCTAGAAACATTTTGGTGTAGCAGGAGCATTGCTTGTCACCCATGGAAATCCTGGAGCATCAAGAAACTTGATTGGGAGTGGATTTGATCGATCATGGAAAAATGGTTTTCAGGCCACAAAAACAATGACCCCGGGGTCATCAAAAATTTTGGTGGAAAAAAAATATTTTCCCTAGGCACAGTTTGGTGTAGCAGGAGCATTGCTTTTCAACTAAAGAATCCCTGGAGCATCAAGAAGCTTGACTGGGAGAGGATTTGTGCGATCCTGGAAAAATGGGTTTCAGGCCAGAAAAATGATGACCCCGGGGTCATCAAAATTTTTGGTGGAAAAAAAAACATTTCCCTAGGCACAGTTTGCACATGCAGGAGCAGTGCTAGTCATCCAAAGAAACTCTGGAGCACCAACAGACTTGATTAAGGGTGGATGAGTGTGATACTGGAGAAATGGGGATGGGACTTCGGATTTGGGACTTGGAACTTGGAACTTGGCACTTGGAACCCCGGGATCATCAAAAAGTTTGGTGAATTTTTTTTTTCCTAGGCACAGTTTGGTGTAGCAGGAGATTTGCTTTTCAACCAAGGAAGCCCTGGAGCATCAAGAAACTTGATTGGGAGAGGATTTGTGCGATCCTGGAAAAATGGTTCTCAGGTCAGAAAAACGATGACACCGGGGTCATCAAAAATTTTGGTGGAAAAAAAATATTTTGCGATGAAACTTTTTGGTGTAGCAGGAGCAATGTTTGTCACCTAAGGAAACCCTGGAGCATCAAGAAACTTGATTGGTAGACGATTTGTGCGATCCTTGAAAAATGGGTTTCAGGCCAGAAAAACGATGACCCCGGGGTCATAAAAAATTTTGGTGGAAAAAAAATATTTTGCGATGAAACTTTTTGGTGTAGCAGGAGCATTGCTTGTCACCTAAGGAAATCCTGGAGCATCAAAAAACTTTATTGGGAGAGGATTTCTGCGATCCTGGAAAAATGGCTTTCAGGCCAGAAAAACGATGACCCAGGGGTCATCA